>NC_086103.1:9701944-10003333 GCF_963921235.1 Mobula hypostoma
TCGTTAAAGCTGGTTGCGTCAACAGTGCAGAAGGAAGTTGTCATTTGGCAAGCAGTTTCAGTCAGGGTAAAATGTTTCCTTTAAGAATGTGCACGTATTATTGCAAACTCCCATGGGCCGTCTGCATGTCATTACTTTACCGTTTACAATTTTGAAAAGTCAGAATTCATTTCATCCTTACACTGAAAAGCATTTCTACAACTGTTGTTCGTCAGTTCCCGAATAACAATGGCGAAGATACAACTCTCCAAAACGTTATTGTGAGTGGAGCACTCTTCCGAACACTTTTGTTTCATTGATTAGTTAAACTAACGATTCTCAAGTTTAACAATACAATGTTTCTTACCAACTTTCGGCTGTTTATATAATGACTGTTCATTTTCTCCCGAAGAAAATATGATTCGCTTAACGTTACGTGGGTTTCCGTGTGCTTACGTGCCTTGACTGACATTTAATATATCAGTGCATGCTATAGCCTGTGCAGTTTAAAATACGATTAATTACTTCTAGTCCAAACGTAACTACTCCAAATGTTTCACTGTAATTTTACAAATAATCGGATCCATTTTGCTGCTGATATTTAAACGGTTAACGCGGATTTCTGATGAATGCCAGCAAATCGGAATGCACAGTTAATCCACACTGCCCTCTTAATATTCCAGACACAGTCAACATCAAGGACAAGAAGTTAAAGACCGCCAGCAAGGAGCACGATTTTAATTTTATTTGTGCTACATTAACGATACTATCCGTATTGTAGTCAGTCATTGAAGAGTTTCTGCACGTCGTTTTTTACGGTAGCCATTCTATCAGTACATGCTTCAGACAATGAATTGACAATGATAATCGATGTAGGGCTGCAAGCCTGTGAATAGGACAGCTCATCAGACCAGTTAGGTTTTAGTACTCCCCAGTGTAAATGAAGTTGCTATATTGAGAACAGTAACACATAACCATATGCCAACTTAATTTTAATCAAATTAATTAGCAGCAAGGGCAAACACTGCAAAAGGTTATTCTATTGCAAGTTTGTTTACAGTCTGCTGATTAGATAACACACAACAAACAGCTGTTGAGCTAATTACCGGTAAACTGCAGAACAGTAACACATCAGTAAGAAATTCAACCACTGCGTTTCGTCAAGGCTGAGATTAATAGATTATTTGAAACAAGCGAAATAAGAGCATTTTGGAATAACGAGGAAAATGTTTGGGTTCTGGGTTCAGTAGGATTTTATTGAATGTGATCCTGTGACTGTAGGATTAAATTATTAAGATCTTTCAAATCCAGTTTAACTGTTTATACACACTAGAAGTTCTGCAGATGCTGGAATCCTGCATAGTGCATAGAAAATGCTGGAGGAACTCAGCAGGTCAGGCAGCATCTATAGAAAGAAATAAACAGTCACCGTTTCGGAAGTGAACCCTAAAGAATGGTCTTGGCCCAAGACATCGACTGAGGTGCTGTCTGATCTGCTGATTTCCTCCAGCATTTTCTGTGTGTTACTCCAGCTGAGGTGTTCCTTTTGTTAACTTCACTTTTCATAATTCAATATTCACCTTCTACTCACTGATTCCGACAGCTATTTTTCCTCCTATCTCCAGTACCCTCAGTTATTCCCTTCAAGATATTCCATCTCGAATGACTCTTCACTGTTGTCAGCTTCTCAACCAATGGTTCAGATCTGCTTTGTTGTTTCCACAAAGGTTCCCCTTTGATCACATACCTGATCTGTTACATACCCTGCATGTCGGTTTTAAGCCATTTTTTACCTGGCAGAACCACAATAATTTCAGATAAAGGCCATCAACTAGCAATGTTGACTCAGTTTCTCTTTTCAAAGATATTGACTGCTTCCAGCAATCTACGTTTAGGCCAGACTTCCAGTATCTGCAGTTTTTTTAATAATAATGTTCCCCTGTCTTCAGCTTCCAATCATTCATCTCCATAGTCCATAAACCTTTATATAATCATCATAATTACTGCCACGGCTTTCAATTAAATTGGACTATTTCCATCTTGGCATGTGATTCACTTTTTAATTATTTCTAATACACATGCCTCTCAATAAACCCAATGTCAGGCTGAGTTCCTCCAGCATTTTGAATGTGTTACTCCTCTCCATCATACCAGCAAGAAAAGGAACCATCTTCTATTTTAGTTATGGAGCAATGCAGCAACGATACAAATCCTATGACCCAAAAAGTCCATGCCGATGATGGTGCCCATCCAGCTAACTCCTATTTTTCTGTATTTGGCCTATTATCACTCTGACTCTGGGGGTCCCAACCTTTTTATGATATGGACCCCTACAATTAAGCAAGGTGTATGTGAACCCCAGGTTGGGACCCCCTGCTCTAAGCCTTGCCCTCTCATGCATTTTTCCAAGCATTTCTTAAATGATAAACACTGGAGATTCTGCAGATGCTGCAAATTCAGAGTAAACTGATAATGTGTCTTGGCCTGAAATGACAACTCTATACTCCAATCCACAGTTGCTTCCGGACTGGCTAATTTCCTCTAGCATTTTGCGTGAAAGTACAACGAAATTGCAGTATTATCTTTAAAAACTGCAGTATACATGATGATACAAAGCACAGAGATTGGGACATTATGTTGCAGTTGCATAAATTGATGGTGAGACCTCACTTGGAGTACTGTGTACTTTTGGAGAAATGTGACTAAACTGGAAATATTAGACAAACCATTCATGAGGATGTTGTCAGGACTAGAGAGCCTGAGATATAGGGAAAAGTTAGCCCGGCTAGGTTTTGTAGAAGAATGAGGGACAACCTTATAGGAATATTTAAAATTATGCAAGGCATAGATAAGATTTTAATAGAGCTGAAACATTGGCCCATTTTGTAGGTGTTGCCCTGGATTTTCCGCATCTGCAGACCCTCTTGTAATTATGCTTGTTCTTGGATATTGCTATCCTGTAATAATTTGGGAATATGAATTAAATTGTCAGACAGAGCTGAGAATGACTTACTTCACTCCAATACTGTGGATGGTTACTGAAGCAAATGTGGGATCTGCAGACAGGCCGGGTGGTGGCTGGATGTCTAGTTGGTGATATAGCTCACTGCTTACACACAGTTTCATTCTCAAAAATTGCTATATGCTCTTTTCCCATTGTGGGCACTTACAGGGCAGTTTTCAATAATCTTTGGGGTATTCTTTTATTTACAAATTAAGTGATTTTTTTTGCAGATTTCTCTTTAAGCTTTGCAAAAATGACTCAAAACATTTGCGTGTGTCATTTTAATTCTTCTAACTCAACTTCTGACCCCACTGTCCTCAGACTTCTTGTCTTATTTAAACAGAAGAAACAGTGGCTCGTTATTTGTGTAGACATCCATTTGTCTGAAGATACAGAAAGGAGTACAACAATTTCAATATTAATTGCTATTCATGATACAACAGCCTCAGGGTTGGAATCTTGCAAATTATATTGATGAGATAGAGTTGCCGACGAAATTCTGGGAAAATTGAGTAATGGTCTAATAGGGGTTTTCTTCTTTCATACTCTTTTGTGTTATTCAAAAAAGTTATGTGAAAATTCTGGTCATTCCTACTAATTATTTTGCTATATTGCTCAAGTTCTTCTCTTCTGTTTCTTCACAGGCCATTATCATCTTTTCTCTTTGCAGTATTCTACTATTGTTATTTAAATATATCTGTTTTACACCCTGTCACTGACATTCTCAATGATTCATTCCACCTCACCCACTTTTCAGCCCCCTTAATTTGCTCATCTTGCATTGTTGACATTGTCTAATACTGCTGGAATTTCAGCAACCTGAAGTGTTAACTGTTTCATTGTGCAAATATGCCTTGTCAGTATATATGCAGAATATGCAGTGTCAAATATGCAGTGTCATGAGAAATAGTGAATCACATACACAAGAAAATCTGCAGATGCTGGAAATCCAAAGCAACACACAAAATGCTGGAGAAAGACCCCAAGACCATAAGACATAGGAGCAAAATTAAGCCATTAGGCTCATCGCGTCTGCTCTACTATTCCATCATGGCTGATCCTGGATCCCACACAACCCGATACACCGGCCTTCTTGCCATATCCTTTGATGCCCTGACTGATCAAGAAACAATCAATTTCCAGCTTCAGTTTTTCCACGGACTTGGCCTCCACCGCAGACTGTGGCACAGCATTCCACAAATATATGACTCTGGCTAAAATAAATTCCTCCTTACCTCTGTTCTAAAGAGTCGTCCCTCAATTTTCAGGCTGTGCCCTCCATTTCTGGATAGCCCCACCATAGGAAGCATCCTCTCTGCATCCACCCTCCCTAGTCCTTTCAACATTCAATAGGTTTCAATGAGATCACCCCCCCCAAATATTTTCTGAATTCCAGTGAATACAGGCTCAAAGCTGCCCAATGCTCCTCATATGTTAACTGCTTCATTCCCAGAATCATCCTTGTGAACCTTCACTGGATTCTTTCCAATGACAACACATCCTTTCCGAGATATGCGGCTCAAAACAGTTGACAATACTCCCAAGTGCGGCCTGACCGGAGTCTTATAACGCCTCAACATTATAGAAACCATAGCAACCACAGAAACTACAGCACAGAAACAGGCCTTTTGGCCCTTCTTGGCTGTGCCAAACCATTTTCTGCCTAGTCCCACTGACCTGCACACGGACCATATCCCTCCATACACCTCCCATCCATGTATCTGTCCAATTTATACCTAAATGTTAAAAAAGAACCCGCATTTACCACCTCATCTGGCAGCTCATTCCATACTCCCACTACTCTCTGTGTGAAGAAGCCCCCCCAATGTTCCCTTTAAACTTTTCCACCCTCACCCTTAACCCATGTCCTCTGGTTTTTTTCTCCCCTTGCCTCAGTGGAAAAAGCCTGCTTGCATTCACTCTATCTATACCCATCATAATTTTATATACCTCTATCAAATCTCCCCTCATTCTTCTACGCTCCAGGGAATAAAGTCCTAACCTATTCAACCTTTCTCTGTAACTGAGTTTCTCAAGTCCTGGCAACATCCTTGTAAACCTTCTATGCACTCTTTCAACCTTATTTACATCCTTCCTGTAATTTGGTGACAAAAACTGAACACAATACTCCAGATTTGGCCTCACCAATGCCTTATACAACCTCATCATAACATTCCAGCTCTTATACTCAATACTTTGATTAATAAAGGCCAATGTACCAAAAGCTTTCTTCACGACCCTATCTACTTGTGACGCCACTTTTAGGGAATTTTGTATCTGTATTCCCAGATCCCTCTGTTCTACTGCACTCCTCAGTGCCTTACCATTAACCCTGTATGTTCTACCTTGGTTTGTCCTTCCAACGTGCAATACCTCACACTTGTCTGCATTAAACTCCATCTGCCATTTTTCAGCCCATTTTTTCAGCTGGTCCAAGTCCCTCTGCAGGCTCTGAAAACCTTCCTCACTGTCTACTACACCTCCAACCTTTGTATCATCAGCAAATTTGCTGATCCAATTTACCACATTATCATCCAGATCATTGATATAGATGACAAATAACAATGGACCCAGCACTGATCCCTGTGGCACACCACTAGTCACAGGCCTCCACTCAGAGAAGCAATTCTCTACCACCATTCTTTGGCTTCTTCCATTGAGCCAATGTCTAATCCAATTTACCTCCTCTCCATGTATACCTAGCGACTGAATTTTCCTAGCTAACCTCCCATGCGGGACCTTGTCAAAGGCCTTACTGAAATCCATGTAGACAATATCCACTGCCTTCCCTTCATCCACTTTCCTGGTAACCTCCTCGAAAAACTCCAATAGATTGGTCAAACATGACCTACCACGCACAAAGCCATGTTGACTCTCCCTAATAAGTCCCTGTCTATCCAAATGCTTGTAGGTTCTGTCTCTTAGTACTCCCGCCAATAACTTACCTACTACCGATGTTAAACTTACCGGCCTATAATTTCCCGGATTACTTTTCGATCCTTTTTTAAACAACGGAACAACATGAGCCACTCTCCAATCCTCCGGCACCTCACCTGTAGACAGCGACATTTTAAATATTTCTGCCAGGGCCCCTGCAATTTCAACACTAGTCTCCTTCAAGGTCCAAGGGAACACTCTGTCAGGTCCCGGGGATTTATCCACTTTAATTTTCCTCAAGACAGCAAGCACCTCCTCCTTTTCAATCTGTACAGTTTCCATGATCTCACTACTTGATTCCCTCAATTCCATAGACTTCATGCCAGTTTCCTTAGTAAATACAGACGCAAAAAACCTATTTAAGATCTCCCCCATTTCCTTTGGTTCCGCACATAGCCGACCACTCTGATCTTCAAGAGGACCAATTTTATCCGTTACAATCCTTTTGCTCTTAATATACCTGTAAAAGCTCTTTGGATTACCCTTCACTTTATCTCCTTGCTTTTATATACTACTCCCCTTGAAATAAATGCCAACATTGCAATTGCCTTTTTTTACCACAAGCTCAAGCTGTAAATTAACCTTCTGGGGGTCTTGCACGAGGACTCCTAGTCCCCCTGCACCTCTGATGTTTGAACCTTCTCCCCATTTAGATAATATTCCGCACTATTGTTCCTGTTACCAAAATGCATTCTCATACACTTCCCAACACCGTATTCCATTGCCACTTTTTTGCCCATTCTTCCAATTTGTCCTGCTGCAATTGCATTGCTTCCTTGGCACTTCCTACCCCTCCAGCTATCTTCCTATCATCCGCAAACATTGCCACGAAGCCATCAATTCCATTATCTAAATCACTGGGAAATAATGTGAAAAGCAGCAGTCCCAATACTGACCACAGAGGAACACCACTTGTCACTGGCAGCCAGCAGGAACTCAGCAGGCTAGGCAGCAGCTACGGAAAAGAGCAAACGGTCAATGTTTTGGGTGATGTTTCTTCAGCAGGGTCTTTGTCCAGCTTAGTATACTGCATTGTAGTTTATTGTTCACTGGGAGAGCTAAAAGCAGTAGGGTCTCGGCCCAAAACGTCGACTGTACCTCTTCCTATAGATGCTGCCTGGCCTGCTGTGTTCACCAGCATTTTTGTGTGTGTTGCTTTAATTTCCAACATCTGCAGATTTCCTCGTGTTTGAGGGATGATTAAATTACAGAATTTCTCCAGTCAGTTCTCAGATATGGCCTGCCACTTTAGTTCTTCATCCTACTCCCAATTCAACTGCTCTTTCTTTCACCTTCTGTACTGTTCCACTGAAGTTCTATGTAAATTACATTCCAGCAACTACACTATATTATCTTAAGCTGAAAATATTGGGCTCTCTATACTCAATACTACACTTGGATATTATAGATAATCAGCTATTCAAGTCTTGTATATTGGTAGTGAAGTGGTTGAGATACTAGAGTAATAACTCTGTTTTAGCAACTCAGAAATATAAATTAAAATCTCATAATGGAAGTTATGGATTTTAAATACAGTTAAATATAATGTGAAATAAAAAAAAAACACTTTTGTGATGTTGACCATGCAAGGACCAGATTATGATAGAAATCTTGAGCAACGCAAAGTTTGAGACCATTAGACCATAGGACATAGGAGCAAATCTGGGCCATTTGACCTATCGAGTATGCTCCACCATTCCATAGTGGCTGATTTAATATTCCTGTCAGCTCTATTCTTCTGCCTTCACCCTGTAACCTTTGATGCCCTTATTAATCAAGAATTTACCAATGCCTGCTTTAAATATACTCAATGATTCAGCCTCCTCCGCCATCTGTGGCATTAAAGTTCACAGATTCACTACCCTCTGGATAAATAAATTCCCCATCACCTCCATTTCTTGTACACTGGGGCTATGCCCTCTGTTCCTAGACTTCCCCACTATAGGAAACATCCTCTCCATGTCAGTTCTATCTAGGCCTTTCAATATTCAATAGGTTTCAATGTGATCCCTCTCATTATTCTAAACTCCAGAAAGTACAGGCCAAAAGCCATCCAATTCTCCTCATACATTAATCCTTTCAATTCCATATATATATATATCCATAACAATACAAACTGAGATTAAGATAGACATTATCAAAATCATATTGTTAAGCTAGAGTAAAATATATATAATAAAAAAAAGAAACCAGCGATTCTGCTCTTATCAGTTCATGAAAAGGAAGGATAAAACATTGAATCTTAAATGAAGAAAAAAAAATCCACTACATTGTATATAAGAAAAAAGAAACACAAAAAAAAAGGGACTGGGCAGTTCATTTTGAGGATACGACCAAAAAAAAAAGAAAGACTTTCTGATCAAACCTAAAACCTCAAAAAAAATTGGAAGAGTAGTAAAACAATTTAAATGAAAATATTGAATAAAAGGTTGCCAGATTTGCTCAAATTTAAAGGATGTATATAATGTCCGACTTCTTATTTTCTCTAAACTTAAACAGGACATAATGGAGGAGAGCCAATAAAAGACCATAGGTGGATTAGGACCCTTCCACTTCAATAAAATAGCTCTCTTAGCTAATAAAGTCAAAAAGGCTATCGTACATTGAGCGGAAACAGGAATATTTCCTGCTTCCAATGGAATAATCCCAAAAATTGCCGTAAGCAAATTAGGTTGTAGATCCAGATCCAAGACTTTTGTTAGCATTTTAAAAACATCTCTCCAAAAGTTATTTGGCTTTATACAAGACCAAAACATATGAGTTAAAGTGGCCACCTCAATATTACATCTATTACAAATAGGATTAGTATTGGAAAAAATACGTGCTAGTTTATCCTTTGACATATGGGCCAGATGCACTACCTTGAACTGTATCAAGGAATGATGGGCAAATAATCAGTACTTCACCAGAACAATGCTTGAAAGAAGCATTGATGAAGGGTGTCAGCCCAAAACATTGACTTATTATTCATTTCTATAGATATGCTTGGCCTGCTGACTTCCTCCAGCATTTTGTGTGTGTTGCTCTGCACTTCCAGAATCTGCAGAATCTCTTGTGTTTATATTGTTGCATGTAAAAAGACAACATAATGCACCTCGGCTGGGAAAATTCAATGACCATCACAAAAAGTGAATTAGCTGCATCATTTTCATCCAGCTTGGGAAGTCACGAAAAATGTTCAGTACTGTGCAAATGTATTGGGCACATATATTAGCTAGGGTGCCTAAGACCTTTGCACAGTACTGTAGTAATTTCATGTATTGCACTGTACTGCTGCCACAAAAAAAAATTCATGACATATGTGAGTGATGATAAACCTGTTTCTGATGTGGGTGTCTATTGTGGAATAAGAGTGGGAAGTGGGCAGGGAGAGGTGAGAGAGCAGGAAGCACCAGAGAGACATTCTGTAATGATCAATACACCAGTTGTTTGGAATCAAATGATCTTGCTTGCTGTCTCAGGGCTGGGTATGTCTGTACCTGCAGCATGACCCCCAAATGCTCCAGCACTCCGTCTTTGCCACCTGTCCCACACCACTTCCACGGTACTCCACACTGTGCCTCAGACTTTTGCACAGTGCTGTACCAGCAAAACTTTGTCTGTGGCAGGCAAAGAATTAACTAAGATGTGGAATAAACCTGCTTAATCCTTCCTTCATAATCCTCATCGAGTTCTCACTCCATCCCCCTCCCCCACCCTTCCACCTTCCCCCTCACCTTGGCATTACCTATCACCGGCTAGCTTGTACTCCTCCATCCCAAAACCAAACACCCCTGCCTTGTTATTGTGGCTTCTGCTCCATTCCTTTCCAGTCCTGATGAAGGCAAGAAATGTTGACTCAATTGATGCTGCCTGGCTTGCTGAGTTCATCCAGCATTTTGTGTGCATTACTCTGGATCTCCAGCATCTCCAGAATCCCTTGTGATTCCTCATAATCTGTCACATGAGCATCTTTCCCTGTCAATCATCATATTTACCATCTCTAAAGTCTCACATTCACATTGAGAAGATACTCCCTTTATTGATAAAATAAAATCCTGATAAAATCCTGACCTCTGTGTGAAGTTTGTACTTCTGCCCTGTAACCACATAGGTTCCCCCAGGTAATTTATTTTTTTTTCATACAGGAGATTCTGAAGACACTGGATATCTTGAGCCACGTGCACAAAATGCTGGAGGAACTCAGCAAATCAGGCAGCAACTATCGACTCTTTTGATGAAGGGTCTACGTCTGAAATGTTGAGTTTACTCCTCTCCATAGATGTTGCTTAAATTGCTGAGTTCCGAATTCAATTGTCTTCCTCATTGCAAAGGTGTGTTGATTGATAAGTTGGCAGTCTACTATAAGTTATACCTAGTGTAGGTGCTCATTAGATTGATGGGCAATTGATAGAGTATGCAGAAGTGAGTGAAGAGACTGGGACGGGAATTGGCATAATGCAATGAATGGTTTTCCATTTTTGTAACAAAATTTGAAAATCAGAAAGGGACTAAAGTTTTGTTAGGACAGATTGAGAGGAAATGGTCCCACTGAGTTTTCATAATCACAGGATATGGTTTTGAAGTAATTATAACAGGTAAGGAGTGCTTTATTTTCATGTAACATTAATTGTTTCAGTTTGTCTGAAAGGAAGATGGCAACAGATTTAAGTGTAATAACAGTATTGGTTGAACATGAAAAGCCAAGAAAATTAGTGTTTTGTAGAAAGAGCAGAAGAATGAAGAGATTTTGTTCTTCAGCAGGCTGGCTCAGCTGTGGCGGGCTGGTAGTCCTGTTTCAATATCAGAATCAGAGTCAGGTTTCAAATGATTGACATATATTGTGAAATCTGTCATTCCTCTGCACAGTGCAGTGCAATACATAAAAACCCATAAATTACATCTTCATATATATTGTGTGTATTTATAGACTTAGATACATATATTGTTGTGATTTATAGATTTTTTCATGGTTTGGTTCATTGCTTTTTCAGAAATCTGATGGTGGACTGGAAGAAGCTGTTCCTAAAATGTGACGGTGTTTTTTAGAACCATTTTCCATGTGGGACAGGATGGTGTGAAGTGCAGAGGCTATAGTATCACCAGTGGACCGATTCAAATGGTAAGTGTGGAAAGCCAGTTTTAAACAGTCAATGCCATAGTATAAGTCAGGTAATATTGTATCCTCTGTAAAGCCAATATTGTCTTCTAGATAGTTGATGTGTAATGCCTGGTGTTATATTTCATCAGGCATTCTTGGTTGAACAAAGAAATACAACAGAGTCAATGAAGATCTACACACAAATGCTGACAAACAACCAATATGAAAAAGAAGCCAAATTGTAGAAGTACAAAATCAATCAATCAATAAATAAACAAATAAAATAATGCTGAATTGTAGAATCCTTGAAAGTGAGTCCATGGATTGTAGAATCATTGCAGTGTTGAGGTGAGTGAAATTATCTATGCTGGTTCGGGAGCTTGATGGTTGAAGGGTAATAACTGTTCCTGAAACAGATGCACTCAGTGGTATTCTCCAAATGAGAGTCTCAACTGATACATTCTTCTCAATATATTAGTATTATTAAATACTTTATCTGTTCAGTTTTGCTAACTGATTGGTTTCTTGATTATTCTTCTTCCTTTACATTTAGAAATTGGATTTTTTGATATAAATATAAGCATTTTATTCACTGAAGTTTCTTTCTTACTATATAGAAAGGCAGGTAATATAGATAAGTTTGATAAGACAAAATAATGGGAGTGATGAAGATGAGCGTAGAGATTAGGCCTTTCAGTGTCACTGAAAATGGGCCCAGATGAAATATAGCTACCCTGCTAACAGAAGAAAGGGAGAAACAAGTAAGGGTGTTGTTCCTCAATTTCCAGTACTTCCTCACTATAAAACTGTTGACAAATAACTGGATTACTGGTAATATAGTTTGTTAGTTTGAAACACTAAGAGTGACATGGTGGTGTAGCCGTTAGCATGATGCTATTATAGCTTGAGGCGTTCCAGAGTTTAGAGTAAATTTCCTAGCCGTTCTGTAAGGAGTCTCTGTACGTCCTCCCCGTGGAATTCATGGGTTTTCACTGGATGCTCCAGTTTCCTCCCACAAGCCAAAGACATACTGGGTAGGTTAATGGGTCATTGTAAATTGTCCCTTGTTCAGGTTAGGGATGATCGGGGTTGTGGGGATGCTGGACACAGTGGCTCAAAGGGCTGGAGGTGCCTACTCCGCAGAGTGTCACTGAGTAAATAAATAAAAAGGAAGAAATGAGTCAATAGTGGAACTTTAGACACAAATTGCTGAAAACCTTAGTTTCAACCGTTAGATTCAGTTTGTTAAAGAATGTTTATTTCTCAATATCGCATTTAAGTTTTATATAGTCATAATTAGGAGGGTCAAAGGAGATTACATATTTCCTGTAGCCCATATGGATTGTAAAATGTATTTGATGTGGATCCACATGGAAAACTCATTTTTAAAGTTTAATCATCTGTTCAGTGACAGCAAGCAAGAGGCTATTGTTGGTGAGTGCTATTGAGTGTCTTGTGAGTATCACAGAACTCCATATTAGGATTGTGTTTCATAACGTCAATAATTTGCAATTAAGTGTAAGGCAGCAGATTAAGAGGTTTTGAAGTTCAAAGTAAATAGTACTATCAAATTATGTATGTGTCACCAAATGCTACCATGGGATTCATTTGCTTACAGGCATTCCCAGTAAAACAAAGAAGTACAATGGAATAAAAAAAATTGTATATAAAGACTGACAAATTGTGAAAATACAAAAAGAAGTAATAATAAAAATAAGCAAATAAGTAAATAAATAAAACTAAGAACATGAGTTGTAGAGTACTTGAATGTGAGCCCATAGGTTGTGTTCAATGATCAGTTCAATGCTATGGTGAGTGAAGATGCCCACTCTGGTTCAGGAGCCTGATGGCTGAAGGGTAATATCTGTCCCTGAACTTGGTGGTGTGGGACCCTAGGCTCCTGTAGCTCCTTTATGATGTTAGCAGCGAGAAGAGAGCATGGTCTGGGTCATTGGGGTCCTCAATGATGGATGCTGTTTTTTTATGGGAATCTCTTTGCAGATGTGCTCATTAGTGGTGAGGACTTTTCCTTTAACATACTGGACTGTATCTACCACTTTTTTGCAGGCTTTTCAGGTTTTCAAATGACAAAAACATTGGCCATTTTTTGTACAGTCTGGGGAAAAATATCAATGGACTAGTCAGGAGTGCAGAAAATAGTATTCAGCCTCTGAAGTGTGAAATTATATTTAGAAGTTAAATTTAGGAAGGACAAGCAAAGCAATTCAATAACTTTTAAGATGTTAAGAAATGTAGGGAAACAAGGGTGCCTTTAATAACATGTCCTTAGATCCCCGATGGCATGTGTGCATGTACGCAAGCTGGTTAAAAAACTATTTAGGATTTTTCATTTATTAGAATAAAAAAATTATAAAGTATATAGAATTGCTCTCTCACTAATTAGTTACAGTGAGAAGGTTACACAAAATTCCATCATTCCAACGCAGGTAGAATGTAGTCTCACTAATAGCAGTACATAAAGCTTCATAGAAACAGAAAACCTACAACACAATACAGGCCCTTCAGCCCACAAAGCTGTGCAGAACATGTCATTACTTTAGAAATTACCTAGGGTTACCCACAGCCCTCTATTTTCCTGAGCTTCATATACCTGTCCAGGAGTCTGTCAAAAGACCCTATCATATCCACCTCCACCACTGTCGCCGGCAGCCGATTCCAAGCACTCACCACTCACTGCGTGAAAAACTTACCCCTGATATCTCCTCTGTACCTACTTCCAAGCACCTTAAAACTGTGCCCTCTCATGTTAGTCATTTCAGCCCTGGGAAAAAGCCTTTGACTATCCACACGATCAATACCTCTCATCATCTTATACACCTCTGTCAGGTCACCTCTCATCTTCCATTGCTCCAAGGAAAAAAGGCCAAGTTCACTCAACCTGTTCTCATAAGACATGCTCCCCAATCCAGGCAAAGTCCTTGTAACTCTCCTCTGCACCCTTTCCATGGTTTCCACATCCTTCCTATAGTGAGGCGACCAGAACTGAGCACAGAACTCCAAGTGGGGTCTGACCAGGGTCCTATATAGGTGCAACATTATCTCTCGGCTCTTAAACTCAGTCCCACGGTTGATGAAGGCCAATGCACCGTATGCTTTCTTAACGCAGAGTCAACCTACACAGCAGCTTTGAGTGTCCTATGAACTTGGACCCCAACATCCCTCTGATCCTCCACACTGCCAAGAGTCTTACCATTAATACTATATTCTGCCATCATATTTGTCCTATCAAAATGAAACACCTCACACTTATCTGGGTTGAACTCTATTTGCCACTTCTCAGCCCAGTTTTGCATCCTATCAATATCCCACTGTAACCTCTGACAGCCATTCACACTATCCACAACACCCCAACATTCGTGTCATCAGCAAATTTACTAACCCATTCCTCCACTTCTTCAGTAACATGTTCTCTCAAATTGTTGGATATTTGTTATTATGTAGGTTTATGGAGGGTGGGCTGTAGAAGGAACATAGAACATAGAATAGTACAGCACATTACAGGCCCTTCGGCCCACAATGTTGTGCCCACCCTCAAACTCTGTCTCCCATTTAACCCACCACCTTAAATTCCTCCATATAACTGTCTAGTAGTCTCTTAAACTTCACGAGTGTATCTGCCTCCACCACTGACTCAGGCAGTGCATTCCACGCACCAACCACTCTCTGAGTAAAAAACCTTCCTCTAATATCCCTCTTGAACTTCCCACCCATTCCCTTAAAGCCATGTCCTCTTGTATTGAGCAGTGGTGCCCTGGGGAAGAGGCACTGGCTATCCACTCTATCTATTCCTCTTATTATCTTGTACACCTCTATCATGTCTCCTTTCATTCTCCTTCTCTCCAAAGAGTAAAGCCCTAGCTCCCTTAATCTCTGATCATAATGCATACTCTCTAAACCAGGCAGCATCCTGGTAAATCTTCTCTGTACCCTTTCCAATGCTTCCACATCCTTCCTACAGTGAGGCGACCAGAATTGGACACAGTACTCCCAAGTGTGGCCTAACCAGAGTTTTATAGAGCTGCATCATTACATTGCGACTCTTAAACTCTATCCCTCGACTTATGAAAGTTAACACTCCATAAGCTTTCTTAACTACCCTATCTACCTGTGAGGCAACTTTCAGGGATCTGTGGACATGTACCCCCAGATCCCTCTGCTCCTCCACACTACCAAGTACCCTGCCATTTACTTTGTACTCTCCTTGGAGTTTGTTCTTGCAAAGTGTACCACCTCACACTTCTCTGGGTTGAACTCTGTCTGCCACTTCTCAGCCCACTTCTGCATCCTTTCGATGTCTCTCTGCAATCTTCGTCAATCCTCTACACTATCTACAACACCACCAACCTTTGTGTCGTCTGCAAACTTGCCAACCCACCCCTCTACCACCATATCCAGGTCATTAATAAAAATCACGAAAAGTAGAGGTCCCAGAACAGATCCTTGTGGGACACCACTTCTCACAATCCTCCAGTCTGAATGTACTCCCTCCACCATGACCCTCTGCCTTCTGCAGGCAAGCCAATTCTGAATCTACCTGGCCAAACTTTGCTGGATCCCATGCCTTCTGACTTTCTGAATAAGCCTACCGTGTGGAACCTTGTCAAATGCCTTACTAAAATCCATATAGATCACATCCACTGCACTACCCTCATCTACATGCCTGGTCACCTCCTCAAAGAACTCTATCAGGCTTGTTAGACACAATCTGCTCTTCACAAAGCCATGCTGACGGTCCCTGATCAGACCATGATTCTCTAAATGCCCATAGATCCTATCTCTAAGAATCTTTTCAACAGCTTTCCCACCACAGACGTAAAGCTCACTGTTCTATAATTACCCGGACTATCCCTACTACCATTTCTGAACAAGGGAACAACATTCGCCTCCCTCCAATCCTCCGGTTCCATTCCCGTGGACAACGAGGACATAAAGATCCTAGCCAGAGGCTCAGCAATCTCTTCCCTCGCCTCATGGAGGAGCCTGGGGAATATTCTGTCAGGCCCCATGGACTTATCTGTCCTAATGTTTTTTAACAACTCCAACTCTATGATTTAGTTGAAATATGTGAAGTGATGAACTGGGGGCTACTACCTACTTTACTGAGGTGCAGTTACTCAAAATTATTGTTCTGAAGATAATTTGTTGAAGAGTTCCAGAGGAGTTGAAAAAAGAACAGGCACTTTAGGGGGTCTGAGCTAATTGAGCATGGATTTGTAAAAGCAGATAATGTTTGACCACATAAAAAAATTTTTTGAACATGTAAGAGAGGGTGTAGATGAACAGAATGCAGCAAGTTCTGTCAAAGCAGATCTTAAAAAAGATTTTTTTAAATTAGCACATAAAACATTTATTGACATAATTGACCTCAATAGGTTAGAAGGTTCAATGACCTCTTGGATAAAAACCGACAGGATGAAGCATGTTTTTATTTGTTGTATAATTTCACATTGCAGTGTTCCTACCTGTAGTGTTAGGATCACTGTATGTTTCTACAGGCACAGAAATATGCATAATGTGTAAATGTGTGATATATAATGTGTAAATGCGTTTATAAAATTTGCAGAATGGATCTTGGAATACAGAGTAAAATTTCAAAACACGTAAGTGAGATCAAACCTGGGATATGGCAAATAGTGAGGGAAAGTTTTAATTAATCGCAGTAATATATAGATGGGCTCACAGTACATTTATTTATTTATGTTTATTTTATGATACAGCGTAGAATACGCCCTTCTGGTCTTCAAGCAATGTTGCCATAGCAACCTTAGCAACCCCACAGCCCTGATTAACTGCAGCCAAAATAGGACAGAATTTACAATAATCAATTAACCTCGGAAGCTCAGAGACCTCAGCCTTGATGCTGCCTTGTGCAGCTGGATCCTGGCCTTCCTGTCAGATCGCTGGCAAGTGGTAAGAGTGGGCTCCCTCACCTCCACCCCTCTGGCTCTCAATACAGGAGCGCCTCAGGGCTGTGTACGAAGTCCCCTGCTTTACTCCCTGTATACCGATTACTGTGTCGCCACCCACAGCTCTAATCTGCTAATTAAATTTACCGATGACACTACATTGATTGCCCTAATCTCAAACAATAACTACGTAAGTGGCCTGCAGGGAAGAAGTCATCTTTCTGACACAATGGTGTCAAGAAAACAATTTATCCCTCAATGTTGTGAAAACAAAGGAGCTGGTTGTGGATTACAGGAGGAATGGAGACAGGCTAACCCCTATTGACATCGATAGATCTGGGGTTGAGAGGGTGAACAGCTTTAAGTTCCTTGGCATACACATCACTGAGGACATCATATGGTCTGTACACACCAGCTGTATGGTGAAAAAAGCACAGTTGCGTCCCTTTCAGCTCAGATGTTTGAGGAAGCTTGGTACTGGCCCCCAAATCCCAAGAACTTTCTACAGCAGCACAATTGAGAACATCCTGACTGGCTGCATCACTGCCAAGTATGGGAATGTAACCTCCCTTAAATGCAGGATTCTGCAGAGTGGTGCGGACAGCCCAGCGCATCTGTAGTTGTGAACTTCCTATGATTCAGGATATTTACAAAGACAGGTGGAAAAAAAGGGCCCGGAGGATCATTGGGGACCCGAGTATCTCCAACCACAATCTATTCCAGCTGCTACTATCCAGGAAATGGTACCGCAGCATAAAAGCCAAGACCAACAGGCTCTGGGACTGCTCTTCCACCAGGCCATCAGACCAATTAACTCACGCTGATTTGAGAGTATTTCTATGTTACATTGACTGTTCTATTTATCATAAATTGCACATGGCACATTTAGACGGAGACGTAACATAAAGATTTTTACTCCTCATGTATATGAAGGGTGTAAGAAATAAAGTCAATTCAGTTCAATTCAATTCAATTCTAGCACCTCTTTGAGAGGAAACTGGAGAGCCCGGGGAAAACTTAAACAATCTATGAGGAGGAAGCACAGAGACTCCCTACAGAATTAAACTCCAGAACGGCCTGAACTGTAACAGTGTCATACTAATTGCTGCATTACTGGGGCGCCCAGTCAAGGAGCAGATGAAACTTGACATGAAGGAGTGGAAAGTGATGTCCATGAGTAAAGAGTGAGTACAAGAAAATACAGAATTTCTAATGCAGTTCTAAAGAACGTGCAGGAAGAGAGGAACTTAAAATTTCAACGTGGTGGTAAAGGAAGATGCACTAGTGATATTACAGAGACTTACATAGGTACATGGATGATAGAAAAATCAAGGGTTCTGTCGGATGGAAGCAGTATATTGAATCTTCGAATAGTTTAAAAGGTTGGCATAATATCATGGACTGAAGGGCCTTTAATGTGGCGTACTGTTCTAAGCTCTATTCATAGGGCAGCAGGGTTGAGATTTGTCTCTGCCAAAGGAGATGTAAGGCACTGTTTCCCTCCACTAGCCTGCAGTTCCTCTTGGGTAAGGTGCAGCACCTGCTTCTCCCCCCAGTCGTCGGTCACGTGAAGCCATGGGAACAGATGGTGGATTGTTGTCGAGCAGCTGCTGCATATGCAAGTTCTTGTTATGCGACACTGATGCCAGGCAGACAATTTCTGAAGAGTATTGGTAATGGCTGGGGTTTACTTGTCTTGAAAAGACGCTCTCCAGAAGAAGGCAATGGCAAATCACTTGTAAAAAAAATTTGCCAAGAAATATCACGGTCATGGATAGAGCAACAGAGTTAAGGGCACCTTCCCCATAGGCAATGATCCCTTGCTTGGCAGACATATTAAATACAGATGGAAAACCATTATCACCCACATCCCTCCTCCTGTGCCGTGGGAGGAAGGATGGGAAGAGGCCCACGAGAGAAAGGCCTTGAAGTACCAGCTCTTTCTGCAGCAGTGTAAAGACAAGGGATGGCAGACATGGTTGTTCCCTGTGCAGATCGGCTGCAGAGGTTTCCCAGCCAAATCAGCATGGCGGTTGTTGTCAGATCTGGGCCTGGACGAAAGGAGCAAAAAACAAGCAGCTCGTAGGATGGGGGAAGAGGCAAAACGAGCTTCTTGTTGGATTTGGAGTAGGTGAGAGGAGGGGCGCTGGAAGCCAGGAGCAGACGGGCAGTGATTTGGCCACCACTGCCGGCCCACCAACTGGAGAGTGTTGTGGTTAAGGGTCGAAACACTCGGTGAAGTTTGGGAACCACCTGATGACATTTGCTCCTGGCTGAAGGCTACGGTTACCTTATAAGGTAGCTGGAGAATGCACCCTAACAGGTGTATGTAACAAGCAACACAGCACATAATGATGATAATCTTCAATTCATGTCCCCGTTCAACTCCATTTTAAATGCTGTTAATGTATCTGCCTCAACTACTTCCTCTTTCAACTCTTTCACCCCCTGAGCGAGAAAAGTTGACCTTCTGGTTCATGATTCTCTAATGCTGGGAAAAAGACTGTGTCATTGAACCTATCCCTTTATGATTTTATACACCAGCAGAAGATCAACATGGAGAGGAATCTGCAGGTGATTAAAGTCCTATGCTGCAGAGGTCTCATGTTTGGGAGGAACTCTTGGAGGATTCTAGGCAAATAACTACTGCAAATATTTTACATGGTACACACCTGAGCAATGTGTGCCATTGCTGCAGAGAGTTGACATTGAGAGGATATTTCCAATAGTGAAGGAGTGACCAGAAGACACAGCCTCAGAATAGGTCATTTCTTTAGAACAGAGATGAGGAGTAATTCCCTTAGCCAGAGGGTAGTGAATCTGTGAAATTCATTGCACAGGTGGCTGTAGAGATGAAGACATTTGGTACACTTCAAGCAGAGTTTGATAGATTCTTGATTACAGTGTCTACAGTTACAGAAAGAAAGCAGGAGAATATGGTTAAGAGAGCTAATAAATCACTGTGATCTATCATGGGCAGACCTGATGGCTGAATGGCCTAATTTGCTGCTATGTCTTATGGTCCTATTGTCTTAATGTTTTAGCTGTTTACTGGAATACCACCTGATTGGGTTGCTTTTTCCAGGATAATGTTCAGGTTTTTTAAAGCAGTTTGCTGCTTATGTGGGCTCATGGACATTATTCCATCATGCTCCAGCTTTGCGCTCTGGGTTGTCAGATAGTGAGCCACTTGCTGCAAGATACACAGGCTCTTGACGTGAATGATGCTTTTCACTGTATGTTTTAATGTTCATGTGACAATCTTTAAAAGTAATTCTTTATCTCTTTAGCCACTCTGGAAATTGATGGTGAGAGATACAGTAATAGTAATTACATTGAATGCCAAGGGGACATTATTGATACTATTTTATTGGAGAAGGCCATTTTCTGACAGTTTTGTGGCAAGAATATAATTTGCTATTTATTAGCTCACGCCTGAATATTGTCTAGGTGTTACAGCATGTAGGCATCATTTACAGAAGAGTTGCAAATGGAATAAAATATAGTGCAATAATAATTTAATTTCTCTACTTCTAACATGATCTGCAGCTGGAGATAGTTTGGTCTTGCACACTGCCATGAGGAACATCCACAGAGATGTCCTGAGGCTATTTCCTTTGACAGAGATGATCATAGATCAAGTGTCTTGGTCAAGGAATACATTGGAGATAATAATTTTTTACATAATGGGCTGCAGTCATCAGGAACTTATGCTAGAAATAGGCATAATCAGCATTTGATGGAAATAGCTTACATTACTACAGGGATGAAATGAGGGAAGGAGACTGACTGGTTTACTGTAGCATAGACTTCATGTTCCCAATGCCTCACTTGGCACATTAATAATTCTATGATTTTATCTCTCTAGATTAGTGACAGGGCCATGGATGGAACAATGTGGGAACATTACAAATCACTGGTTGAATTTATGAAGCAGGCAGAAATCCTCATGAAATTTTAAAGAATATGGGTATGTATTTGAATTACCATAACTTGATTTTAATTATGTACTGGCTTAATATGTTTTTTTTTGCTGGAATCTATTTCAGAATTGTATTCATCTGTGTACAATCAGATCTACATCTTAGTTTCAATTATTTTTTGTCCATTGTGACATCTAAGCACACTATCTCATTTTCCAGGTCAACAATGGATTTATATCCAGTTTTCTCTGCCTTTCAGAATTACAATATGAATAATATTTGGACCCATTTTTTTCAGCACTGATGTTCCTCAGAACCCAACCTTAATACCTGGAACAGTCATAATATAGTGCATTATGGAAACGGGTCTTTTTATCCAATGCATCCATGCTGAACATGGTGTCCAAAAGGTAGTCTCATGTTCCTGCATTTAGTCCACATCCCGCTAAAGCTTTCCTGTCCATGTACTCATCCAAGTGACTTTTAAATGTTGTTATTGTATCTGCCACAACCATTTCTTCTGGCAGCTCCTTCCATATGTGCAGCAATGTCTCTGTGAAGAAGATGTCCCTGATGTTCTTCATAAACCACTCAGCTCAACATTAAACCTATACCATTAAGTTTTTACCTCCCCTTTCCATGTGGAACGGACTGTCTGCATTCACCCATCCATATCCCTCATGATTTCATATAGCTCTATAAGGTCACCTCTTAATCACCTATATCTCAAGGAATAAGGTTCTAACCTGCCCAACCTCTCTCAATAACTCAGGCCCTCAAGTCCTGACAGCATCCTTGTCAGTCTTCTCTATACTCTTTCCATTTCAATTGTATCTTTTAAGTCCTGTTCCAATTGTCAGTTTGTTAATACTACTCTGGAGCAGTTTAGACTAATATTGCAGGGGTCTGGGACCCGGGGCACCAAGGTGAAGGATCGGACAGGATGGTCAGTAAGTGAAAGATCGGACAAGAAGGTAAATATCTGGGTAAGTATTGAAAGGCAAAACTGAAATAACAGGTATGATGGGTTCGATGGTTTAGAATGTGTATTTTAATGGTTGGAGTATTATGGGTAAAGGTGATAGACAGAGCATGGATCAGTTAATGGAACTACAATATTGTGGCCATTAGAGATACTTGGTTGTGAGAGGGGCAGGAATGGGTGATTAATGTACCAGGTTTCTGTGTTTTTAGAAAAGATAGAGAAGGAGGTAAAAAGACGGGGTGGGGTGGGGGGGGCAGAGTTGCACTACTAATCAGGGATTGTATTACAGCAGCACTCCGGAGACATAATGGAGGGTTCAAACACTTAGTCCATTTGGGTAGAACTCAATAATATGTGCGATCACACTGATGGGATGATACTACAGGCCCCCTGACAGCCTCCAGGACCTTGAGGAATGGGTATGTAAACAGATTACGGAAATAAAAGGATATTGTTGGGTGATTTCAACTTTCCTGATATAAACTGGAACCTTCTCAGTGCAAGGGATTTAGATGGGGCAGAATTTGTTAAGTGTCTCCAGGAGGGTATCTTAAATCAATATGTAGATTGTCCAATGAGAGGAGGGGCTGTTCTACATCTTGTGTTAGGTAATGAGCCTAGTCAGATGACTGACCGTTCAGTGGGTGAGCAGTTAATGATCACTAACTTTCAGGATAGCTATAGATAACGCCAGGTATGGTGCTTACAGGAGAATTTCAAATTCGAGTAGGGAAAATCATGAGGGAATTAGGCAGGAACTAAAAAGAGTTATTTGGAAAAAAAAATTCTGGCAAGTCTACATCACACTCACCACTAAATACATCTTTCCCTCCCCCCATCTCTGTTTTCCGCAGGGATTGTTCCGTACATGACTCCCTTGTCCATTCGTTCCCCCTAGTAAGAGCTCTTACTAACTCTTCCTTCAGTGAGTCCTGATGAAGGGTCTCAGCCTGAAACGTCGACTGTACCTCTTCCTAGAGATGCTGCCTGGCCTGCTGCGTTCACCAGCAACATTGATGTGTGTTGCTTGAATTTCCAGCATCTGCAGAGTTCCTCTTGTTTGCGTTTTTAAAAGGTCTATAGTTTCCTTTCTGCTTCCTCCCCCCCATCTTAAGTAGTGGAGTAACATTTCCAATTTTCCAGTCATCCAGTACAATGCCAGAATCTATTGATTCTTGAAAGATCATTGCTAGTGCCTCCGCAATCTCTCCAGCTTCTTCCTTCAGAACCCAAGGATGCATTCCATCAGGTCCAGGAGATTTATCAACCCTCAGACCATTAAGCTTCCTGAGCACCTTCTCAGTCATAATTTTCCCTGCACATACTTCACTTCCCTGACACTCTTGAATATCTGGTATACTGCTGATGTCTTCCACTGTGAAGACTGATGCAAAATACGCATTCAGTTCCTCTGCCATCTCTGCATCTCTCATTACAATATCTCCAGCGTCTTTTTCCATTGGTCCTCTATGGTGAATCGGTGGAATTCTCTGCCACAGGAAACAGTTGAGGCCAGTTCATTGGCTCTTTTTAAGAGGGAGTTAGATATGGCCCTTGTGGCTAAAGGGATCAGCGGGTATGGAGAGAAGGCAGGTGCAGGGTTCTGAGTTAGATGATCAGCCATGATCATACTGAATGGCGGTGCAGGCTCGAAGGGCCGAATGGCCTACTCCTGCACCTATTTTCTATGTCTCTATGTTTCTAATTTCAACTGTCTTTTACCCTTTATATACTTAAAAAAGATTTTAGTATCTTCTTTGATATTAGTCGCAAGCTTCCTTTCATAATGCATCTTTTCCTTCCTAATGACCTTCTTAGTTTCCTTCTGCAAGTTTATAAAAGCTTCCCAATCCTCTGTCTTCCCACTGGCTTTGGCTTCCTTGTTTGCCCTCTTTTTTGCTTTTACTTTGCCTCTGACTTGTCCTTCTTTCATTCAAAAGCTTCAGAAGTTAGGACCAAATGCAGAACATAAGGATTATAAAGAAGGCAGAAAGGAACTAAGAAGGGAATTGGGAAAGCCAGGAGAGGCCATGAAAAGTCCTTGTCAAGTAGGATTAAAGTGAATCCCAAGACACCTATGCATAAATAAAGAGCAAGAAGATAACTAGGGAGAGGGTAGGATCACTCCATTTGCTTGGATGTGGAAAATGTGAATAAGGTAGTTAATGAGTACTTAGCGTCACTATTGACAAGGAAAAGGACATAGAGGACCTGGAGGTCAGTGCTTAGTGCATAAATATGCTAGGGCATTCAGAGATGAAGGATGAGGAAGTGTTGGGTCTCCTAATGAGTATTAAGGCAGATAGTCTCCAGGGAATGATGGGATTTACCGCAGGTTATTGAGGGAGGCAACAGACATGATTGCTGGGGCCTTGATCAGTATCTTCCTTTACTCTCGAGGCACAGGCAAGGTATCAGAAGACTGGTGAGTGGTTACTGTTGTACCTCTGTTTAAAAAGGGAACAAAGGAAATCCTGGAAACTATAGACCAGTGACTTTCACATCAGTTGTAGGGAAACTGTTGGAGAAAATTCTCAGGGATAATATATATGAGCATTTGGAAACCCATGGCCTAAATAGGGAGAATCAGCATGACTTTGTGTATGCATGTTGCATCTTACCAACTTGATCGAGTTTTTTGAGAAGGTGACAAGAGAGATTAAAGCATTTGACGAAGTCCCTCATGGAGACTAATCCAGAAGATTAGGATGCATGGGGTCCGTGGTGAATTGACTGTTTGGTTTCAGAACTAGCTTACACATAGAAGACAAGGGCCAGTGTTTGAAGGGATTTATTTAATTAATCTGGAGGTCTGTAATTTGTGGCGTTCTGCAGCGATCTGTGTTGGTACCACTACTGTTTGTGATGTATTTAAATGACTTTGATGAAAATATAGATGGGTGGGTTAGTAAGTTTGCAGATGATACCAAAATTGGTGGAGTCGTGGGTAGTGACAAAGAATACAGTGTGATATAGATCAGTTGCAGATATAAGTAGAGAAATAGCAGATCAAGATTAATCCTGATAACTGTGAGGTGTTGCACATTGGTAGCCCAAATGCAAGGAGACAGTACATTGTTAATGGCAAGTGTTGCTAAGCAGACCAATGAAGGTATCCAAGTTCATAGCTTCATGAAAGTGGCTACAGTTTGATAGGGTGATTAGAAGGCTTATGGAATTCTTGCTTGCCTTAGTCAAGTCAAAATATCGAGGTTATGTTGCAACTTTATGGATCTCTGGTTAGGTCACATCTGGAGTATTGCATACAGGAAGGACGTTAAGGCTTTAGAGAGGGTGCAGAAGAGGTTTACCAAGATGCTGCCTGGTTTTGAGAGCATGTTTTGTCAAGAGAGGCTGGACAAACTTGGATTTTTTTGTTGGAGTGGCAGAGGCAGATTGGAGATCTGATATTGATTTATAAAATTATAAGAGTTATAGGATAGACGGGGAGTAACTTTTTCCCAAAAGACAAAGGAGCAGAATTAGGCCATTCAGCCCATCGAGTCTGCTCCACCATCCTATCATGGCTGATCCCAGATTTCACTCAACCCCATACACCTGCCTTCTTGCCATATCCTTTGATCCCCTGACTGATCAGGAAATGATCAACTTCCGCCTTAAATTGACCAATGGACTTGGCCTCCACTGCAGTCTGTGACAGAGCATTCCACAGATTCACTACTCTCTGGCTGAAAAAAAATACTCCTTACTTCTGTTCAAAAAGGGCACCCCTCAATTTTGAGGCTGTGCCGACTAGTCCTGGATATCGCCTCCACTGGAAACATCCTCTCTACCTTCACCCTATCTAGTCCTTTCAACATTTAATAGGTCTCATAGAAATATAGAAACATGGAAACATAGAAAACCTATAGCATAATACAGGCCATTCGGCCCACAACGCTGTGCCAAACATGTACTTACTTTAAAAATTATCTAGGGTTACCCAAATCTCTCCATTTTTCTAAGCTCTCATTAGGGAGGAGAAGATGGCAGCGCAACGCGCGCGCGCAGCTCTCCGGTAAAAGTGATATTGTTTCTGTTAAATAGGGGCTGTGGACAATTCTGATTTGATGGACACAGACGTGAAAGCACAGAGGAACATCTAGAGAAATTTCTGAAACACCGGTTCGCTGCCGCTGTTACTGGGCAATCGAGAATCTTCCAGAGGGAAAGCCCCAAAATCCCCGGCTTTGCCTGCTGCTGGCCACCGAGGCTGAGGTCGAATCGTTCGGATAGAGATGGTGCTCGGTACTCGGTGTCAGAGGGCTGATCGGAGGCTCAAAGTTTTCGGATGGCTCAGAGTCAGACTACGGTCGGGCATGGCAGGGAGCGTTTTCTTCCTTCTCCCGTCTGGGATGTGGGACTTTCAAGAGACTTCGAACATTTTTACTGTGACCATGGCCTGTTCTTCATCAAGTTATGGTATTGTTGCACTGTTGTAACTATATGTTATAATTATGTGGTTTTTATTAGTTTTTCAGTCTTGGTCTGTCCTGTGTTTGTGTGATATCACACCGGAGGAATATTGTATCATTTCTTAATGCATGCATTACTAAATGACAATAAAAGAGGACTGCGTGTCCTCATAATCTAATCTAATCTAACCTATCCAAGAGTCTCTTAAAAGACCCTATTGTATCCACCTTCACCACCGTCGCCGGCAGCCTATTCCATGCACTCAATGAGATCCCCACACATTCTTCTAAATTTCAGTGAGCACAGGCCTAAACCTGCCAAATGCTCCTCATAGGTTAGCTCCTTTATTCCTGGAATCATCCTTGTGAACCTGCTCTGGTCCCTCTCCAGTGACAACACATCAAGTGACAATATTCCAAGTGTGGCCTGACTAATGTCTTATAAAGGGTCAGTATTATCTCTTTGCTTTTATATTCTGTTCCCCTTGAAATAAATGCCAACATTGCATCTGCCTTCTTTACCACAGGCTCAATCTGTGAATTAACCTTTTGGGAGTCTTGCACAAGGACTCATAAGTTCCTCTGCATTTTCGATGTTTGACCCTTCTCCCTAGTAGATAAAAGTCCACACTATTGTCCATTTTACCAAAATGCATTTCATACGTTTCCCAACATTGTATTCCATCTGCCACCTTTTTAACCATTCTTCCAGTTTGTCTAAGTTCTGCGGCAATCACATTGCGTCTTCAGCATGACCTACCCCTCCACCTTTCTTTGTATCATCTGCAAACTTTGCCACAAAGCCGTCAATTCCATTATCCAATTCATTGCAAACAATTTGAAAATTAGCGGTCCCAATTATGACCCCTGAGGAACACCACTAGATACTGGCAGCCAAGTAGAAAAGGTTCTTTTTATTCCCACTTGCTGCCATTCCTCAATCCATGCAAGAATATTTCCTGAAACACTGTAAGATGTTATCCTATCAAGCAGCCCCATGTCAGGCACCTTATCAAATGCCTTCTGAAAATCCAAATAATGGACATTCACTGTCTCTCCTTTGTCCACAGTGTTTGTTACTCCATCGAAGGATTCTAAGAGCTTTGTCAGGCAAGATTTTCCTTCACAGAAACCATGCTGACTTTGACTTATTTTATCATTAGTCTCCAAGTACCCCAAAACCTCATCCTTAGTAATAGACTCCAACATTTTCCCGACCACTGAGGTTAGGCTAACTGGACTATAATTTCCTTTTCTTTTGCCTTCCTCTCTTCTTAAAGGGTGGAGTGACATTTGCAATATTCCAGTCCTTCAGGGTAGAAATATTTAATACCAGAGGGCATGCATTGATAGTGAGAGGGGGTAGATTCAAAGGTAATGTGAAGGGTAAGTTTTTCACTTAGGGAGTGGTGTATGCCCTGAATGTGTCGCCTGGTTTGGTGGTAGAGGCAAATACATTAGAGACCTTTAAAATAAGTTTAGATATGAGGAAGATGGAATGATATGGACCTTGTGTAGGTAGGAGGGATTAGTTTTTGGGGCATTTTCGATTTACTTTTTAGCTGGCTCTACGCAACATTGTGGGCTGAAGGGTGTCTTCTTGTGCTGTACTTTTCTATGTTGTAACCACAACTATCCTTCTAACTATTTTCTTGTTGCATAGAACAACTCTTACATTTGCCAGAATAACTGCAGCAGTTCAAGATGGTGGATCATTGTTATCGCCTTAAGGATAATAAAGATTGCATATTAAATGTTAGCCTTCAACTGTGCTAACACCCCAAGATAATTTATCCAGATTGAAAACAATGGTTCCAGCTCGAATCTCTGTTTTTCAGTCATTTAAATAGCAGTATTGCTCAGAGTGCTGATTTGTCTGGCACGATGTTCTTTACTGGACTTGAAATAAATAACCTGCCATTTTCTCCTAATGTTGCAAAGGATCAGAGTCCTCATTCATTTGGTGCAAAGAGTAAAAAGCGTTGATTTTATTTTACCTATTTAATTTGTTTTTAACTATGTAATTTTCCAACTATCTTTCCAAATGCTTCAAGTTCTCTTAATGCATTTTATGTTTTTGATATTTGCAATCATTGTAATAATTTTCAGATATCTGCAAATATCAGAGACATATAAAATTGTTAATATTACAAACTTAGAATGACAAAAAGTGGAATTTCAAAACCAGATTTTATTTCTGCCTGAAGTCTCTGGACAGTCTGTGTCAGTGTGGGAGCAGGGAGCTAGCAGTATATTACCTCAGGACTGCTCACTGATGAAGGCGAACTAAGTCCTTTTACCCAATTCCTTCATGCAAAAGGGTGACTAATATCTCTGTTCACATGTAGATCAGGTGAGAGGGCAACAGAGTCTACATAGAACAAACTTGACACTTGAAAAAGTAAATTCTGACACAATGAGATTAAATGTAGGTAATTCTCATAGAACGTAATCTGAGTAAAATATTCATCATCAGATAAAAAAATTAAAGTACGTTGATGGTATAAGTATAGGTTCCATTAAAATAGATTCACAACATAACCTTCAACTGATATGGACTACTGTATGATGAAATCGGAGTACAAAGTCTTTGCTGTAGAGAATACTTTTCTAAAGTCAAAGCAAAACAAATTTTGTGACAAAATTGATTGTAACATTCCCTCTGTAACTAGCTTGCCTGGTATTCAGCTCAGGAGAGATCATCGTTGGCATTAGTTTTAAATTCATATTGCAATTAAAATCTGCAAGCAAAAGGAAAAAAAAACTCGTACAAATGTAACAGGAAATTGCAATGCCAAAACAGAAAAAGCCTGAAACTCTTGGCAAGTCGAGCAATGTCAGTGAGAAGAGAAACAGAACTGACTTTTCAGATCTAGTACCCATCATCTGAACTGAGGACGTGAGCTATCAAGCGGTTTTGAACTGAGATTGAAGGCCTGGAGAGAGTAGAATTCTGTGATATATAAAGACAATATCTCCATCCACTCCTCTTCCCACAACCCTTTCCAATTTATCCATAAGAAAAACAACTTCTGTCCTTTTATCTAAGCCTTTCCCAACATGATTCCAGGATTGAATGGCTTCTCATATGAAAAGCGTTTAACGGCTCTCAGCCTGTATTCACTGCAGTTCAGAAGAATGAGTGGAGACCTAGTTGAGACCTATCAAATGCTGAAAGGCCTCGAATGGGTGGATGTGGAGAGGATGATTCCTATGATCATTAAGACAAGAGGACATAGCCTCAGAATAGAGGGGCATCCTTTTAGAACAGAGATGAGGATGAATTTCTTTAGTCAGAGAGTGGAGGATATGTGGAATCCATTACAACAGGCAGCTGTGGAGGCTGTCTTTAGGCATATTTAAGGTAAAGCTTGATACTGTATATTCTTGATTAATCAGGACATGAAGAGGTACGGAGAGAAGGCAAGAGATTGGGGATGAGTGGGAAAAAGGATCAGTCGTGATGAAATGACTCAATGAGCCAAATGGCCTAACTCTTCTCCTATATTCTATGGTCTTACGGTCTTGTATCTGAATACAACATTGTAGATGCAGCCACTACAGTGACTTAACAAATCGAATTATTGTATTCAGTGCTACCAATGTGATCTCCTATTCATTTAAGAAACAAAATGATGGATGGCCAAGTACCCTACTTTGTAGACACCTCTGTTCAGTATCTGAAAGTGATCCTGAACTGGGTGACAGTTTGGAGGGGAAAGGGGTTAAGGAGCCAGTGCCAACTCCCTTAACAACAGGTGTATCTCTTTGGATACTGTCGGGGGTTGGGGGGGTGACTTAACAGAGGGAAGTCACAGTGGTCAGGTCTCTGGCACTGACTCTGCCTCTGTGACTCAGAAGGGAAGAAGGGAGAAGAGCGCACACTGGTGGTAAGGGATGTGTTCGTTAGGGGAATGGACAGGAAAATCTGTGGGTGCCAACGAGATTCCCGGATGGTATGTTGCCAGGGTCCAGGGTCCAGGATATCTTGGATCAGTTGCTCAGCATTTTTAAATGGGACAGCCAGAAGTCATGGTCCACATCGGTACCAATGACGTGGGTGAGATGAGTGATGAGGTTCTGCATAGGAAGTTCAGGGAGTTAGGTGCTAAGTTAAATTGCAGGACCTGCAGGGTTGTGATCTCAGGATTGCTACCCATGCCATGTGCTAGTGAGGCCAGGACTAGGAAGATTATACAGTTTAATACGTGGCTAAGGAGTTGGTGTAGGAGGGAGGGCATAACATTTTTGGATCATTGGGCTCCCTTCTAGGGAAGGTGGGACTTGTACAGAAGGGACGGTTTGCACCTGAACTGCAGGGGAACTAATATCCTTGCGGTAGTTCGCTAACACTGCACAGTGGGGTTTAAACTGGAGATACGGGGGGGATGGAAACTGGAGTGCCAGCACAGTTATTGGAGAGGTTGTGGAGGTAGATGTTGGTAAGACCTCAGACAAAGTTAAGAGTCAAAAGGCTGAGCATAGTGCAACTAGTATCCTGAGCAGCGTATATTTCAGTGCGAGAAGTATTGTAGGAAAGCTGGATAATAGAGTTGAAGATAAGGTAGCTGGTTTACAGACAGAGGCAATGTGAGGTGAGAAGAGGCTGTTGATAGGGCAAAATTGCAGTCAACAGGATGAGTAACAATGTAAAGGCGGGCAAAATTGAAAGGGGTGAATACTGCACTGAAGGTGTTATAATATCTGAATGTGTGCTGTATACAGAATAAGGTAGATGAACTTACAGCACAGTTACAGATTGGCAGGTATGATGTTGTATGCATTACTGAGTCATGGCTGAAAGAAAGATTATAGTAGGGAGCTTAATGTCCAAGGATACCTGTTGTATCGAAAGGACTGGCAGGTGTTGCTCTGTTGGTTAAAAATGAAATCAAATCATTATAAAGATGTGACATAGGGTTAAAAGGTGCTGAATTATTGTGGATAGAGCAAAGGAACTGCAAAGATAAAAAGACCCTAATGGGAGTTGTATATAGACCTCAAACAGTAGTAAGGATGTGCCCTAGAAATTGCAACAGAAGGTAGAAAATGCATGCCAGAAGGACAATGTTGAAATAGTCATGAGGGATTTCAATATGCAGGTAGATTGGGGAAATCAGATTGGAGCTGGATTCCATGAGGGGAGATTTATTGAGTGCCTATGAGATGGTTTTTTAGAGCATTTCATGTTGAGCCACTCAGGGATTCACTACTCTGGATTGGGTGTTGTGCAATGAACCAGAATTGGTTGGAGATAGACAGATAGATGATACTGTATTGATCCCAAAGGAACAGTCTAACAGGAGGGGATCATCACTTCCCCGGCTAAAGGTTGACTCATGAGAGCCTAATGGCCGAGGGTAAGAATAACCTAATATAACATTCTTTAGAGCATTGCAGTTGTCTTAACCTTTTACTAAACATGCTCCTCTGTTTAGCCAGAGAGGCATGTAGAGGGTGAGAAACATTGTCCAGATTTGCCAGGGTTTTCTGTCGCGTCCTTCATTCTACTACAACCTCCATTGTGTCTAGTTTAATTTCTATAGTAGGGCCTGCCTTTCTAATCAGTTTATTGAGCCTGCTGGCATCACCTGTGTTGATGCTATTGCCCCAGCACACCACCTCGTAGAAGATTGCACTGGTTACTGCAGTGGCTGATTGGTAGTACTGGTAAAAGAACTCTTATGGGAAAGTGATCATAATGTGATTGAATTCACTCTAAAGTTTGAGAAGGAGAAGCTAAAGTCAGATGTAACAGTATGACAGTGGAGGAAAGGGAGTTACAGGGGCATGAGAGAGGATTTGAGCAGAATTGATTGGAAAAGAACACTGGCAGGGATGATGGCACAGCAGCAATGGCTGAAATTTCTAGAAGCAATTCAGAAGGCTCAGGATATATACATCACAAAGAGGAAGAAGTATTTGAAAGGAAAGATGACATAACTATGGCAAACAAGAGAAGTCAAAGCCAACATAAAAACCAAACAGGGCATACGATAGAGCAACAATTAGAGGGAAATAGAAGGATTGGGAAGCCTTTAAAAACCAACAGAAGGCAACTAAAAAGTCATTAAGAAGGTAAAGATGCAATATGGAAGTAAGCTGGGTAATAATATTAGAGAATACCAAAAGTTTCTTTAGATACATGAAGTGTAAAAGAGATGCGAGAGTAGATATTAGACTGCTGGAGAATGATGCTGGAAAGGTAGTAATAAGGGACAATGAAATGGCCAACAAACTGAATAAGTATTTTGCATCAGTCTTCACTGTGGAAGATGTTGGGAGTGTGGTGGAAGTTCCAGGTGTCCGGGGCCATGAAGTGTGTGAAGTTATCATAACTAGAGAGAAGGTTCTCGGGAAACTGAAAGGTCTGAAATTAGGTAAGTTACCTGGACTAGATGGTGTAGATTCCATGGCTCTGAAGAGCTCGTGGAGGTACTAGATTCTGGAATGGTTCCTCAGGACTGGAAAATTATAATGTCACTCCACTCTTCAAGAAGGGAGAGAGACTGAAGAAAGGAAAATATAGGCCAGTTAGTCTGAATTCAGTAGTTGGGAAGATGTCGGAGCTTATTATTAAAGATGAGGTCTCAGGGTAACTGAAGGCACATGATCAAGTAGGTCATAGTCAGCATGGTTTCATCAATGGAAAATCTTGCCTGGCAAATCTATTGGAATTCTTTGAAGAAATAACAAGCAGGATAAACAGAGGAGAATCGGTTGATGTTGTGTACTTGGACTTTTAGATAGCCTTTGACAAGTTACCACACATGAGGATGTTTAACAAGCTTCAAGTCCATGGTATTGTAGGAAGCAATTCAGGATGGATAAAGCAGTGGCTGATTGGTAGTAGGCAAAGAGGGGAAAGAAAGAGAGCCTTTTCTAGTTGGCTGCCGGTGACTAGTGGTGTCCCACAGGGGATTGTGTTAGGACTAATTTTTTTTACATTATATGTCAATGGTTTGGATGATGGAATTGATGGCTTTGTTGCCAAGTTTGCAGATGATATGAAGATAGGTGGAAGGGCAAGTAGTGTTGAGGAAGTAGAGAGGCTATAAGACAGATGGATTTGGAGAATCGACATAGAAATGGCAGATGGAACATAATGTTAGGAAGTGTATGGTCATGCACTTTGGTAGAAGAAATGAAATAGTTGACTATTTTCTAAATGGAGAGAAAATACAAAAAACTGAGATGCAAAGGGACTTGGTGGTCCTTGTGCAGCATTCCTGAAAGGTTAATGTGCAGGTTGAGTCTGTGGTGAGGAAGGCAAATACAATGTTCGCATTCATTTCCAGAGGACTAAAATATAAAAGCAAGGATATAATTTTGAGATTTTATAAAGCATTGTTGAGACCACACTTGGAGTATTGTGAGCAGTTTTGCGACCCCCATCTTGGAAAGGATGTGCTGAAACTGGAGAGGGTTCAAAGGAGGTTCACAAAAATGATTCCAGGATTGAATTGCTTATCAGATGAAGAGTGTTTGATAGCTGTAGGCCTGTATTCACTAGAATTCAGAAGAAAGAGGGGTGACCCCATTGCAACCTATTAAATGGTGAAAGGCCTTGATAGAGTGAAATTGGAGAGGATGTTTCTTATGGCAGGAGAATTTAAAACTAGAGGTCACTGCCTCATTATAGAGGGGCATCCGTTTAGAATGGAGTTGAGGTATTTATTTAGCCAGGGAGTGGAGAATCTGTTGAATTTATTGCCACAGGCAGCTGTGTAGGCCACCTTTATGTATATTTAAGGCAAAGTTTGATTGATTCTTGATTGGTCAGAACATGTTAGTAGTGAAGTGGTATTAGGTAAATTGAAGGAATTAAAGGCAGATAAATCCCCAGGGCCAGATGGTCTACATCCCAGAGTGCTTAAGGAAGTAGCCTAAGAAATAGTGGATGCATTAGTGATAATTTTTCAAAACTCTTTAGATTCTGGACTAGTTCCTGAGGATTGGAGGGTGGCTAATGTAACCCCACTTTTTAAAAAAGGAGGGAGAGAGAAACCGGGGAATTATAGACCGGTTAGCCTAACATCGGTGGTGGGGAAACTGCTAGTGTCAGTTATCAAAGATTTGATAACAGCACATTTGGAAAGCAGTGAAATCATCGGACAAAGTCAGCATGGATTTGTGAAAGGAAAATCATGTCTGACGAATCTCATAGAATTTTTTGAGGATGTAACTAGTAGAGTGGATAGGGGAGAACCAGTGGATGTGGTATATTTGGATTTTCAAAAGGCTTTTGACAAGGTCCCACACAGGAGATTAGTGTGCAAACTTAAAGCACACGGTATTGGGAGTATGGTATTGATGTGGATAGAGAATTGGTTGGCAGACAGGAAGCAAACAGTGGGAATAAATGGGACCTTTTCAGAATGGCAGGCAGTGACTAGTGGGGTACAGCAAGGCTCAGTGCTGGGACCCCAGTTGTTTACAATATATATTAATGACTTGGATGAGGGAATTAAATGCAGTATCTCCAAGATTGTGGATGACATGAATCTGAGCGGCAGTGTTAGCTGTGAGGAGGATGCTAAGAGGGTGCAGGGTGACTTGGATAGGTTAGGTGAGTGGGCAAATTCATGGCAGATGCAATTTAATGCGGATAAATGTGAAGTTATCCACTTTGGTGGCAAAAACAGGAAAACAGATTATTATCTGAATGGTGGCCGATTAGCAAAAGGGGAGGTGCAATGAAACCTGGGTGTCATTATACACCAGTCATTGAAAGTGGGCATGCAGGTACAGCAGGCGGTGAAAAAGGCGAATGGTATGCTGGCATTCATAGCAACAGGATTCGAGTACAGGAGCAGAGAGGTACTACTGCAGTTGTACAAGGTCTTGGTGAGACCACACCTGGAGTATTGTGTGTAGTTTTGGTCTCCTAATCTGAGGAAGGACATCCTTGCCATAGAGGGAGTACAAGGAAGGTTCACCAGATTGATTCCTGGGATGGCAGGACTTTCATATGATGAAAGACTGGATGAACTAGGCACATACTCATTGGAATTTAGAAGATTGAGGGGGGACCTGATTGAAACATATAAAATCCTAAAGAGATTGGATAAGCTAGATGCAGGAAGACTGTTCCCGATGTTGGGAAGTCCAGAATGAGGGGTCACAGTTTGATGATAAAGGGGAAGCCTTTTAGGACCAAGATTAGGAAAAACTTCTTCACACAGAGAGTGGTGAATCTGTGGAATTCTCTGCCACAGGAAACAGTTGAGGCCAGTTCATTGGCTATATTTAAGAGGGAGTTAGATATGGACCTTGTGGCTAAAGGGATCAGGGGGTATGGAGGGAAGGCTGGTACAGGGTTCTGAGTTGGATGATCAGCCATGATCATACTGAATGGCGGTGCAGGCTCGAAGGGCCGAATGGCCTACTCCTGCACCTATTTTCTATGTTTCTATGAGAGGATGTGGGGAGAATGCAGGAGATTGGGGCTGAAAGAAAAATTGGATCAGTTATTTTAAAATGGTAGAGCAGACTCGATGGGCCAAATGGCCTAATTCTGCTCTTTTTACTTATGGTCCGGTATGTTTTCTTTCCCACCTTATCAGCTTGTGTTATCACATTCAGGTTGCTATCCCCCTCTACATAAATAATCTTGAAGGTCCTGCCATGTACTGTATATTTTCCTCTTGCAATGACTTCCCAAATCGCAATACCTCATACATGCATCATATCTTTATCCCACCCACCCTGCTCATGGACTGTTTGTCCCACTCCCATCAGAGAGGTTGTGATCTACCATTCATGCCAGGACCACCAAACAAAACAGTTACTTTTCCCAAATCGTATGGCTGATCAATTTCTCCACTCACTAACTGATTACACCATATCTCCCCACTACCACTACTTGATCATTTCCTAGCAGAGCCACGTTATGTACAGAAACTTTTGTATCTAGTGTCACTTTATGTACACTTTCTATTTTATGTATTTATACTTATAATCTTTTTTTAAGAATTGCATTCTTCATCTTATGTTTTTATTTCTTCAACACTGGATCCAGAATATCAATTATTTTGCTCTCCTTTGCACTTGGGTACTGGAAATGACATGAAACAATCTTGAATCCTCATTTTTATAAAGTGTATTCATTCATGTAATATGAATATTGCTGTCATGCTGGCATTTATGTTAAAAGAACCAACCATATGTCCTACTGATACTTAACAATGTCTTTGGGCAGTATTGTGCCTCTTCCAGAGAATCAGAATTAACAATAGAAAACCTATGCAACCGACATTGATCTACATTGAGAATTGTCTACTGCATCACTTATCTTTTTTACCCTACATTTACGAGAAAACAACGGGGGGTGGCAAAGAAACAGAGGTCACTCTCCCAGCCTATCTGTTGAATGGTTAGCCCTGGATAGAAGAGGGATGCCTGAAGACACGTCTGTTAGAGAAGATGGAAGTCAATCCTTAACACAAGAGATTCTGCAGATACTGGAAATCCAGAGCAACAGACAGAGAATGCTGGAGGAATTCAGCAGGTCACCTTGCATTTGTAGAGGGGAATAAATAGTTATATCAGATCTAAGGTGACTCTTCACTTGCGAGTATGTTGGGATCATCTATTGTATCCAATGCTCTTAGTGTGACCTCCCCTACATTGGTGAGACCTGACATAGATTGGGAGGAATACATTACTGAGCATCTGTGCTCCAAATGGCACAAAAAGCAAGATCTCCAAGTGGTCACCCATTTCACTTCAAAATCGTGAGCACTCTCAGTTTCAGAAATCCAAAGGGGATTACCTTTAGGATATCTTGACAACTGGATCAAGTATCTGAGTATACTGTGTTCACATTTGCTGAACCTGTGCATTGCAAAAGATAGAATCTATTGGAAGAAAATTACATGTTCAAAGTTGCTCGATGATAAGCTCATGAATATTTGATACAACAGGAGTTTTGTGTTATCATTGGTTGTCTACTTGATATAAATTTCTCAATTTGCTAATTATATTTCAGGAATAGCAGATGTTCTGCGAGTGCCTATTAGATACAAATAGTGGAAAATCCTGTGTTGCAAGACTCCACAGATCTTCCAGTACCTATGGTGCTTGCTCGGACTTCCTGAGATACTGGAAAATTGATGCACAGCAGATGGTTTAGTATTTTTGTCCTGTACATCTCTCTGATCAAGGATCAGCCATGATTGAATGATGGAGCAGACTCAATAGGCGAAGTGGCCTAATTCTGCTCCAATATCTTATGTCCGTATGGTTTTATACATCATTTTCAGGTATGTCAAGAGCAGGCTGCTACCCGACAGCTTCTGGGGTTGTCTGTCCTGTTATGAGTCCTGCAATATGCTGCATGAGAAGCAATTTTTATTGATTCCTGCTAAATGCAGAAAACTATTGTACAATTCCTTTTCCGTTGGAAGTAAACAAGGATTAGTGTTGACAAAATTAACTGTAATTCTTTCATAATGTACAAAGTTTTCTAAGCAATTCAACTCGACTGCAGTAAATATAATCCTTTGCAGAGATAACTAATCCAACTTCTATTAAACAAATTTGTTCTCAGCTTTGTTTGACAACTTCTTTATCTTTGTCTAAAGCCACGCCACCAGTGGCAAGCTCCATAGAGTAAGGGGAACCTATACAAACTTAAATTCAGAACCTATTATGTTTACAAACTGCTGTTAAGTTATTCTTATGAAACATGTAATATTTAAAACAACAATTCACCCCTCTGATTCTCAAATACTTCTTATTTTGCTTGGGTTGGAAGCAGAATTCAATGATTTCAGCCTGAAAATATTTTTTTCTGTATATTTAGTTCCATACCTACTTCAACACATATCTGAGATTCTGGGATCTAATTTACCTAGCTACTGTATTCAGCATGATAAGTATTTGAAATTGTACCTATGAATATAAAAGTGTTGAGGATAAAAAATGATTTCATCACCAAAATGCCTTCATTTTCCATTCTGAGATTAATGGATATTTTGTAGGGCAAATGGCTATCATTTTTCTGCTCATATTTATTACTCTTTGTATGAGGTACACTCCAAATTCATATTAGTGAATTCTTACTATATTTGCTTCTTGTAGACAATCATTTTCTTGCAATATGTAAGATGGTTCCTAACTAAATCAGTTAATTTTTATAGTTGGTTGAAAAATAGACTCTTAACATTCTGTCATAAGCAATGTGTCTTACATTTATAAAAATTATTGTGTCTGCTCTAAAACTCACCAAATCTTGAATATCTGACAAGGCAAGTTTGATAATTCTGTGCATTATGTGTGATCTCCCTAAGTCTCAACATAACCCTAACAGATTTCTGAGTATTGCATTATTTTTATGTTTATATTTTTTCAGTGTATTGGCTAATTATTTCAAGAAGTTAGCGCACTGATACTATTTGGTATGCATGTGAGTGGTTGAAATTGTGACTGATTGATTTCAGGACAAGTATGTGAGAGAACAACGCATTTGGATAGGAAGGGAAAGATACAAGTAATAATTTTATGGTTGAAACCTAGGTGCAGTGGAGATCTAGATAGATTTCAGAATCCATGTAGACTAAAAGCTAAAGTGCAGAATCCATTTACCATAACATTAATATTAAATGGCTATGATAATTCTTGGAACTAGAGGATAGGGTAAATGGAATGGAAGTTCTGGCACAGTTATACTGTATAAATAACTTATTATCTCACATCTGTGTTATTACACGCTATTATGAAACAACATCCCCATAAACTAAGTGAACTTCTGTTGGAAGGAATGCGTTATAGGTTCTAGGCTAATGAGGTAAAATCATTGCACAATACAGTGAAACTTTACAATGTCTACATAGAATACAAGCAGTCAAGTGTTGATTGTTGTGGTCTCAGAAAAGAATTATTTGAAGGTATCAGGATTATTTCATGGTTCTGGCCCTATACTTGCTGGAATTTAGAAGAAAGAAGGAGGGGATCTCATTCAAATCTATCAAATATTGAAAGAATATGTTAGAATGTACATGGGAAGAATGTTTCCTATATCAGGGGAGTCTAAGACCAGAGGGCACAGCCTTAGAATGCAAGGGTGTCGTTTTAGAACAGAAATGAAGAGGAATTCATTTAGCCAGAGCGTAGTGCCTGTGGAATTCATTGCTACAGATGGCTGTAGAGATCAAGTCATTTGGAATATTTAAGGTGGACGTTGGTCTGTTCTTGATTAATAAGGGTGTCAAAGGTTACATGGAGAAAGCAGAAGAATAATAAATCAGGCATGGTGGAATGGCAGACCAGACTCGATGAGATGAGTGGCCCAATTGTGCATCTACAGTATGTTGTATGGTCTTATTGTATCCATAGAATTACATTTCATGCAAGTGGCACAGTTTAGGATAAAGACATCTAATGATAAATTCAGAGCTATGATATTCAGGGGAGTTGTTAGCAGCAACTCCTTAAGCAAAAGCAATAAATGACATCTCAACTTACTCTTATTTAGAAACTGATACATCATACTAAGTATAGTAACTGAAGGATCTGGAACCAAACTGGTATTTGGTGACAAAACAGCTATGATTTTATTCTTTAGTGACTTTCTTACTTACTGCCCATTACAGCTGTAACATCTGACAGCCCTCCACTCTATCCACAGCACCCCCAACCTCTGTGTCATCAGCAAATTTACTAACCCATCCCTCCACTTCCTCATCCAGGTCATTTATAAAAGTCATGAAGAGAAGGGGTCCGAGAACAGATCCCTGAGTCACCCCACTGGTCACTGACCGCCATGCAGAATATTTCCCATCTACAACCACTCTTTGCCTACTGTGGACAAGCCAGTTCTGGATCCACAAAGCAAGGTCCCCTTGGATCCCATGCCTCCTTACTTTCTCAATAAGCCTTGCATGGGGTGCTTTATCAAATGCTTTGCTGAAATCCATATACACTACATCTACTGGTCTACCTTCATCAATGTGTTTAGTCACATCCTCAAAAACTTCAATCAGGCTCATAAGGCATGACCTGCCTTTGACAAAGCCATGTTGACTATTCCTAATCATATTATGCCTCTCCAAATGTTCATAAATCCTGCTCTCAGGATCTTCTCCATCAACTTACCAACCACTGAAGTAAGACTCACTGGTCTATAATTTCCTGGGCTATCTCTACTCCCTTTCTTGAATAACAGGACAACATCTGCAACCCTCCAACCCTCTGGAACCTCTCCTGTCCCCATTGATGATGCAAAGATGATCACCAGAGGCTCAGCAATCTCCTCCCTCGCCTCCCACAGTAGCCTGGGGAACAACTGGTCCAGTCCCGGAGACTTATCCAACTTGATGCTTTCCAAAAGCTCCAGCACATCCTCTTTCTTGCTATCTGTATTTTCAGTCCACTGTGAGTCTTCCCCACATTCACCAAGATCCTTTTCAGTAGTGAATACTGAAGCTAAATATTCATTAAGTATCTCTGCTCTCTGCTCCGGTTCCATACTCATTTTTCCACTGTCACACTCAATCAGTCCTATTCTCTCATGACTTATCCTCTTGCTCTTCACATACTTGTAGAATGCCTTGGGGGGTTTTCTTAATCCTGCTCGTCAAGGCCTTCTCATGGCCCTTCTGGCTCTCCTAATTTCATTCTTAAACCGCTTCCTGTTAGACTTACAATCTAGATCTCTATCATTACCTAGTTTTTTGAACCTTTCGTAAGCTTTTCTTTTTGTCTTGACTAAATTTTTAACAGCCTTTGTTCACCACGGTTCTTGTACCCTGCCATTCTTTCCCTGCCTCATTGGAACATATCTATGCAGAACGCCACTCAAATATCCCCTGAACATTTGCAGCATTTCTGCCATACATTTTCCTGAGAACATCTGTTCTCAATTTATGCTTCCAAGTTCCTACGTGATAGCTTCATATTTCCCCTTACTCCAATTGAACACTGTCCTAACTTATCCCTCTCCAATACTATGGTAAAAGAGATAGAATTGTGATCTCCAAAATGCTCTCCCACTGAGAGACCTGACACCTGACCAGGTTCATTTCCCAATACCAGACCAAGCCTCCCCTCATGTAGGCTTATCTACATATTGTGTCAGGAAACCTTCCTGAACACACTTAACAAACTCCACCCCATCTAAACCCCTTGCTCTAGGGAGATGAGAATCAATATTTGGGAAATTAAAATCTCCCACCACGATAACCCTGTTATTATTGCACCTTTCCAGAATCTGTCTCCCTATTTGCTCCTCAATGTCCCTGTTAATATTGGGTAGTCTATAAAGAACACGAAGTAGAATTATTGACTCCTTCCTGTTTCTAACTTCCAACCACAGAGACTCAGTAGACAATCCCCCCATGACTTCTTCCTTTTCTGCAGCTGTGACACTATCTCTGATCAGGAGTGCCACGTACCCATCTCTTTTGCCTCCCTCCTTGTCCTTTCTGAAACATCCAAAGCTTGGCACTGTAAGTAACACCATTCTTGCCCCTGAGCCATCCAAGTCTTTGTAATGGCCTCAACATCACAGCTCCAAGTACTGTACCGTGCTTTAAGCTCAACCACTTTGTTCATGACGCTCCTTGCATTAAAATAGACACTTCTCAAGCCATCGGTCTGAGTGTATCCCTTCTCTATTACCTGCCTAAACTCCCTCTCGCACTGTCTCCAAGCTTTCTCTATTTCTGAGCCAACTGTCCCTTCCTCCGTCTCTTCAGTTCAGTTCCCATCCCCCAGCAATTTTAGTTTAAGCTCTCCCCGATAGTCTTAGCAAACCTCCCTGCCAGGACATTGGTCCCCCTCGGATTCAACTGCAACCCATCCTTTTTGTGCAGGTTGCGCCTGCCCCGGAATTACTCTATTTAATAATAGAATTATCAATCAGTCTACTTAATAATAGATTAATTAATCTGCTTTGTGTATTAATTTGTCAATTTTGGCAGTAGCTATTAATGGTGGGTTTATAGTACATTGCTTCCACAATCAATAACCAAAAAGCACTGCCACTTCTATTTTTCTAGAATGTCAAATTAGATTTGCTATGTGCATGACCTAGAGGCATACAGCACTGAAAAAGGCCATTTGTCCCTCAGTGACGAACTACCTATCTATATTGGCTCACCATGATCAGCTACTACTTTACATTAATCCTATTTGCCAAAATTTAGTCCACTACCTTCTATGAATTGTCATATTATGCACTCATCTAAAATTTTCCTGAATGATTGATAGTATACACTTCCATAATGCACTGAGATAATGTGTTAATGTGTACTTGATATCAACCATATATTGGGTGAACAAATTCTTCCTCAGAGTGCTTTTAAACTTCCTGTCCCAACTCTAAACCAATGAATTTTATAAGCAGCTTACATTCAATTTTCAATCTTTAGCCTGCATTCTTCTTGTTGAAGTTGTGGCTTTCTTCTGTTAATGGTTTATTGGTGAAACTGACAGTGGGATAGTTGTGTGGTCTCTGTTGTAGCAAGGACTCAGTCTCAAGCTGTGGTGTTGATTGTTTGCAGCTGTCCAGGAGAGATGTGTCAGAGTCAGTACCAGAGGTAGTGTGGCGTGGCATCCATGCTGGCATTGATGTTGCCCTTCATTGTTTGTTGGTGGAAGACAAGCTGTATTGTGTTTGACTGCAGACTCTGTAAAGTTCATGGACTCAGGGACTTAGACTACAGTTTTTTCTTTGACTGTATTTTGCTGCTATCTTATATGTATTATATGTGCCATGCACTGTCTATGATTGTTGATATTCTGTTTTGTACTTTGGCTGCATCATAATGCCATTTGGTTTGGCAGTATTCATGGGTATTCATGTATGGTTGAATGACAATTAAACTTGAACTTGAATTTGAACTTAATGACTGCAAAGTCTTTTTTGTCTGTTATAATTATAGTATTCTACTTGTCATCAATTCTTCTCCGAGGATCATCACCTTGTCGCTGTAGAGAGCTTGTGCGCTATTGAGATGTCAAGAACAATACACTCTAGAGTTTAGCCATCTGGCACCTGGTAGAGCTATCTATGGCAGTAATGTCAAGGGGGAGGTTCTAGACAAAGAACGATCCAACTAAGACCTCACAGATGGAGCTGGCAGAGGATAATGACACATCCTAATGGCAGTGAAGGGTCCCCAGTCTTCTTGAATTCCATGCCACTGAATCTTGACTCTGAACTGTCAAGGGCCATGTGTGGCAGCCCATGTATCAGCCTCCCCGTGTGAAACAAAGTCACACATAGGCATTCTTCATTAACAGGATCATTAGGAAGCTGAATATTTGGATCCCAGATAGACCTCTGCAGGCAACTGAGGACCCATCAATGGACAACTATTTAAGAGAACAACATAATCAACTTCAGCTATCACACTACTATTTGTTATTGAAGCCTGAAAATTGTACAGGGAACACATCCCAACAATTGATTTATTTAAATAATGTTCTTGTACTTTATGATTTGGCCTTAAGGTATTGCAAATCAAGAACTGGTCACAAATTATAAAATGTGCATATTCAATTTGCTCATATCTCTATTTCTGAATATGTGGAGATGAACACAACTGATAACTGCACAGCGACTTTGCTCTGCTGGCCAATTTCTCCATAATATTCTTCAGAAGAAAATGAATTTGCATAGCTGATTAATTTAAAATTAAATTGCTTTTGATGGTATTTATTTTCATTTAAACTGTAACTGCAATTTATTTTGATAAATTTGAGATTTACTTTTCTATTCATAATTGAATACACCTTGCTCAAATATGCTAGTAAGAAATGTTCTTTTGTCCTCTAATTATCCTCTCATTTGAAGTTGTACTGTCTGCTTAGTAATTTTCCTGAAACTAGTTGATCCTGTCTGGCTGATTAAAATTGCATCCTTCCATCCTCCTGATGAATATTTAATTTAGATTTTACTAACAGAATTAATTGTTTGTGTGTTCCCATAATCTTTGCCTCCAATTATCATGATGGCTTGATTTGGTGTAACATAATCCCATCCAGATCCATGTTGGCTAAATTGGATTACACTGGAAAATGAGCATTTCCTTTCAGTGGTTAATCCATTGAGTGTGTAATCCACCTAAATTTTATACTGCAACCATATTAACAAAGAAGCAATAAGCAACCAATATTGAGGACTGTGTTGCGGAGCTTTTATCCAAACCACTGGATTTAATCCTCAGAGTAATCAGCATAACTTTCAATTTTTTAAGAAGTAAAAAGTGAGTTGAAGCCTGTAATTGAATGCCTTTCAACAACTGAAGGAATAACTGTGGAGGAAATAAGGAATCTGAAGTTCCCAACTGCTCTAAGAAGAATATTTATCACACAAGGTACTGTAAAATCCAAGTTGCTGCTGAACGCAGCAGGCCAGGCAGCATCTTTAGGAAGAGGTACAGTCGACGTTTCAGGCCGAGACCCTTCGTCAGGACTAACAAGACTAACTCAGTCCTGACGAAGGGTCTCGGCCTGAAACGTCGACTGTACCTCTTCCTAGAGATGCTGCCTGGCCTGCTGCGTTCACCAGCAACTTTGATGTGTGTTGCTTGAATTTCCAGCATCTGCAGAATTCCTGTTGTGTTCTGTAAAATGCTTTAATAGTGCTAACATCTACCACCAATAAGAGATCGACAGGCTGACTATGACACATAGTTTCTCCCGCCTTCCAGATAAGGTCAACCCACTGTGGGTTACCGACCCCGAATACAGGTCCAAGGCAGAGACATTCTCCCTAGCCCTAGACACATCCCTGGAGAATCTGGATAGAACGGCACCCATTTATGACTATTGTTTGTTGAATAAAACTCCATCTTTAAGACTATAATTGCAAGCACATTCAACTCCAAACTCCTAGCTGTGGGACTGAACACATTCCTTAACAAGTGGATCTGTGACTGACTGACTAACAGACCATCTTCAGTAAGATTCGGCAGCAACACCACTACCATGATCATTCTCAACATTCAGTCCATGCACATGAGGTTCTCCTCGAACACAATCTACAAATTTGCAGATGATACCACTATAGTGTGCGACATCTCAGATAACAATGAGTTGGAGTACAGGAAGGAGATAGAGAGCCTAAGGACATTGAGTTATGATAACAATCTTTCCCTCAATGTCAACAAACAGCTAGTAATTGACTCCAGGTAGGAGGCAGTGCATAATCTCCTGTTTATTTCAACAGTGCTGTGTTTGAGCATATTGGGAGCCACAAGGAGTCAACATCACTTGTAAGTAGCCTTTTCTGGTTCATACACATTGATGCCCTGAACAAGAAAACTCACCATTATCTCTGCATTCATTTCAGGCAGAAAAAAGCCTGAGAGAAAGGTATTCCACCCATGACCAGGAAAAAAAAGTAAAGCTTGTAATAAGTCAAAGAAAGAAGTCTATAATGTTACCAGAAATCTCGGTAGGCCTGCGGATTGGGAATATTTTAGATCTCACTGAAGACTCAGTGAAGGAGAAACAAGGAACTGATAAAGAAAGGGAAGGTAAAATATGAAAAGTAACTGTTAAGAAACATTAAAAACAAATGGATTTACAGTAAGTGATCTTATGGGTATGCAAGTGCACGAAGAACACTGAGTGAAACTGTGTTTTAATAGGAGTAGGAGAATCAAAATAGGGAAAAAGGAAGTAGCAGCCCAAATGAACAAATAGACTTTGTCGTGAAGGAAGCAGATATGACACAAGAAACATTCCTGAAATACTGAAGAACCAAAGGTCGGTGAGAATATGGAAGCAAAGACTATTAGTGATATTAAAGCAAAAATATACTGAGACAGTATTTTCCCTTTCCCCCCACCCAGGAAATATCCTCTTCTCATTGCTACCATTAAAGGGGAGGTATAGGAGCCTGATGCCACCCACTCAGTGTTTAAGAAACAACTTCTTCCTTCCTTTCTGCCATCAGATTTCTGAATGGCAATGAACAGATGGACACTACCTCAGTATTATTTTCATCTTTTCACTACTTATTTAACTTAATTATACTGTATTTACACAGTGTATATTTTTAATTGTAATTTATAGTTGTTATTATTATGTACTCCAATGTATTGCTGCCACAAAATAACAAATTTCACAACATGCAAGACTGTGCAAAAGACTAAGACACATTTATATAGCTGAGGTGCCTAAAACTTTGGCAAAACGCTGAATATGAATGAAGATAAGTAAGTTGTGTCAATAATCTTCAGTTTGGGGATACTTGGCAGAAATCCCTCACCTGTGTGACAGTTAAGGCTGCCTTTAACGGAAATGAATGAAGGTACATATAATTTGTTAATAGTTTGAATCAATATGAGTACAGAGGGACCTTGCAGTATAAGTCCAGAGCTTGCTGAAAGTAGCAATGGAAATGAATAGACTAAAGCGACGGGAATTGCTTGTTTTAATTGGTCATGCTGTTGAATGAAAAACAAGGAAGTCATGTTGCAGCTGCATAAAATTTTGGTTAGGCTACATTTGGATTATGGCCTGCATTCTGGTCACCATATTGCAAGAATGATGTAGGGGTTTGGGGGATGGTTCAGAATAGGTTCACAAGGATGTTGCCAGGATTAGAAGGTATTAGCTGTAAGGAGAGTTAGGACAAAGTTTTATTATTTATTCCAGATTATTGGTGGGGGTGGGGGGTGGGGGGTGGCGAAGGGTGACCTGATAGAAGAATATAAAATTATGAGAGGTATAAATGGGGTAGATAGTCAGAAACCTTTCCTCATGTTGCAAATTTCACATACCAAGAAACATACATTTAAGGCAAGAGGGAAACGTTTAAAGTAGATTTGTGGAAAGTACCGGTTAAGGGTCTTGGCCTGAAACATTCACTCCTTATTCCTTTCCATAGACCCTGCCTAAGTTCCTCCAGTATTTTGAGTGTATTGCTCTGGATTTCTAGTACCTGCAGAATCTCTTGTGTTTGACACAAGTTGTTTTATTTATACGGGAAGCACTAAGCACCTGGAAAGCACTACCAGGCGAAGTGATGGAGAGAATATAATAGCAAAGTTTAAGAGGCATTTAGATGCAGGAACGGGCAGTAATTGGAAGGATATAGACTATAGGAAGGCAGATAGGCAATTTAAATTGACATCATGGTTGAAACAGAGACAGTGGGTTGAAGGTCCATTTCCTGCACTGCTCTCATCGATGTTCTACCGTATGTTAGATGTTATCATCCTTTTAAGATACTTTAATATAAAACAGAGTCCAGAAGAAGATAGCACCAGTGAACATTGTGACCAAGGGTGACCTCCTCCAGTTGGCTCACAAAACTATTTCTTTCATTTCTTTTTAAGATTTATTATTCTTTCATATATGGTTCTGTTGCTGTTGGAGCCTATGATCTACATTTTCGTGGTGTGTTTTTGGACTGATCGAGGGATCTGGTATTTTGGGCTGATTGAGGGATCAGGGTGTTCATTCAGGTATCAGGCAAAGCTTGTGGCCTGAAGCCAAGAAGTCAGGAGATGAGGTGTGAGCCAATGAGCAACTCCATTTCTCACTGATCTTGCTGATTAAAGCATCAAGGAAGATTTAAATCATTGAGCTGAGTGCAGAAAGTGAATGGCTGTAGAAAGACTAGACTTGCAAGCAACATTCCTATTGCATCTCCTTATACATTTCAGTTTGACTTCTTTTCTCTTAGCTCATTTTGCAATGTAGGCTAAAAAATTGTAATGCTAATCACTTGGTTTATGCATGTTATATTTTATTGTGCAAGTAGACGAATAGGCATGTCTTTCAGTCTGTCTTTTATAAATATATTTCTTTTCTGTTTTTTTTCTACAAAAATAAGTTTCTCATATTATTATATATTACATTTGTGTGTTGTATATATCCTGAAGTTCCTGTACGTCCAGCACACACTTAGAACCCAGATGGCTATGAAGAAGCTAAAATTGTTTTTTAGCTTCTTCATAGCTTTCATGGGACTCTGAAGTATGAATAGAAAATGGGAGATATCTTAACATGAGAGGCATTTATGCAGAGGCACACAGTTAGTATTTCATTGCAATGATCTTCCATCAAAATAAAATAAAGTGGGAAAGCATGTAAGAAGATAGAGCTTGAAAGAACAAAGAATGAAAGAAAATGAATGAAGATAGATGCTGATCCAATAGTCCTGGTGCCAGATGGCAAAAAAAAAAACAGTGAGCAGTTGTTAACTGCAGAAGACTTATTTGGAAAAGTGTAAATGTGGGACGAATGAGGACAAAGGAGAGAGCAGAAACCAGTGTTGGAACTGTTAGATGCAGGGCAATGCATTTCCCAGAAAGCAAAAATAAGAGATTCAAAATGCTCTGTAGATCTGGTCATATCTGTGTAGAAAGGAAGGCTGAGTTAACAACATAGATTAATGTATTTTTGCAGGATTATTTGATATTGTTCTATTTAATAAAGTCCAAGGGTTAGAATATAAATGCACAATGAATCTACCATTCTGTCTGTAGGAGCAATCCCAGTATCTATAGGATATTGTAAGGAGCAGACCATAGAAAGATTGAAAGAAAACTTAACTTTTCTGCATTTGAGCATACAATGCAATCCAATACAATTTTGATTGTTTCTCTATTTCAATAGCACACAGCTTCTCTCACATCTTAAAACGTTTTATGTCCAGCATCATGACTATCTGACTATAGTATAGGTATAAATCTCGCAAACACGAGGAAATCCGCAGATGCTGGAAGTTCAAGCAACATACACAAAATGCTGGTGGAACGCAGCAGGCCAGACAGCATCCATAGGAGGAAGAACAGTCAACGTTTCAGGCCGAGACCCTTCGTTAGGACTAACTGAAAGAAGAGATAGTAAGAGATTTGAAAATGGGAGGGGGAGTGGGAGATCGGAAATCATAGGAGAAGACAGGAGGGGGAGGGATAGAGCCAAGAGCTGGACAGTTGATTGGCAAAAGGGATACAAGGCTGGAGAAGAGAGAGGATCATGGGACGGGAGGCCTTGGGAGAAAGAAAGGGGGTGGGGAGCTCCAGAGGAAGATGGAGAACAGGCAAGGAGTTATTGTGAGAGGGGCAGAGAGAAAAAACAGAGAGAGAGAGAAAGAAAGGAAAAAATAATAAATAAAGAAGGGATGGGGTAAGAACGGGAGGATGGGCCTTCCTCCCGTTCTTACCCCTTCCCTTATTTATTTACATCTTTTGCAAACCCTTCAGTAGTTGCATAGACACCTGAAGAGCAGACTATCTGTTGGATGGAAGTGACCAACAACTCTGATAGAGGCAGATGCCAAGTTCTTAAGCTCACCAGTGGGAGGTGGTGCTTTAGCACTGCTGGCCCACCACCTCAAGGGAGCCTTGATCATAAGCAGGCCGAAACTCCTGAAGACAGGTGGCAGATCAACTGATGATCCCACTGGTGATAGCACAGGACAGTTAACATCTTAGTCCACGCGTATTCTGTAATGTTAACTATTTATTTATTTGTTTGTTTGTTTGTTTGTTTATTTATTTATTTTTTATTCCCTTTTTTTTCTCTCTCTCTCTGCCCCTCTCACAATAACACATTGCCTGCCTCCTGTCCCATGATCCCCTCCCTTCTCCAGCCTTGTATCCCTTTTGCCAATCAACTTTCCAGCTCTTGGCTCCATCCCTCCCCCTCCTGTCTTCTCCTATCATTTCGGATCTCTCCCTCCCCCTCCCACTTTCAAATCTCTTACTATCTCTTCTTTCAGTTAGTTCTGACGAAGGGTCTCAGCCCGAAACCTCAACTGTGCTTCTTCCTACGGATGCTGTTTGGCCAGCTGCGTTCCACCAGCATTTTGTGTGTGCGTTGTTTGATAGCTATAAATATGTTCATCTAAATGGGTAAATAAATGGGTTTATTATTGTCACATGCATTGAGGTACAGTGAGAAACTTTGCCTTAGTTGGTATCCATTCAGTTAATTTCAGTATATCAGTGTACTGAGATTGCACAAAGGAAGGCAATAACAAAAAGCAGCGTTAAAAGAGAAACACACATCAAAGTTGCTGGTGAACGCAGCAGGCCAAGCAGCATCTGTAGGAAGAGGTGCAGTCGACGTTTCAGGCCGAGACCCTTCGTCAGGACTAACTGAAGGAAGAGTGAGTAAGGGATTTGAAAGTTGGAGGGGGAGGGGGAGATCCAAAATGATAGGAGGGGGAGGGATAGAGCCAAGAGCTGGACAGGTGAAACGCAAAAGGGGATACAAGAGGATCATGGGACAGGAGGTTAAAAGAGAAAATTCAGTGCAGGCAGTCAGTAAGGTCAAGGCAATAACTAGGTAGATTTTTATGTAATAGTCAATTTAATTCTTTTAAAAGTCTTTTAAGAGACTTTTGGACAGGTATGTGGAGCCTAGAAAAATAGAGGGCTATGGGTAAGTCTAGTAATTTCTAAGGTAAGGACATGTTCGGCACAACTTTGTGGGCTGAATGGCCTGTATTGTGCATAGGTTTGCTATGTTAATCATATTGCAGGACCATTTCAAAGTCTTATAACAGGAGGAGGGAGGTTGCGCTTGAGTCTGACAGGAAGTGCTTCCAAGCGTGTTTATCTTCTGCATTCTGGGAGGGCAGAGAAGAAAGAATGTGGGTTCATTGATTATTTTGGCTGTTTTACTAATGCAGCTGGATGTGTAGACAGAGTCCATGGGGAGGAGGCTCTTTCTGTGATGTGCTGATCTGTTTCTTCAACTCTCTGCAGCCTCAGGGCAGTTGCCATACCATGTCAAGATGCATCCCTTTGCCTTCCATGGTGTATCGATAAACACAGGTGAGAGTCAAAGGAGACAAGCCAAATTTATTCAGCCTCCTGGAGAAGTAGAGGTGCTAGTGTGAGTGTTCCTCCTTTACCATGGCATCCACATGGATTGACTAGGACAGATATTGAGGATATTCACTCCTGGGAACTTAAAACTTTCTCTATATCAAACACAATCAAAAGCAATTGACTGGATGTATGACACTTATCAGAATCAGAATTGGAATCAGGCTTAATATCACTGGCGTACAGTACTGTGCAAATGTTTTAGGTGTATATATATATATAAAACTAGATGTGCCTTATAGCTTCGCACAGTAGTCTAGATGTTGCCAATTAAGCAAAATCAGAAAAATTAGAATAGCAGCATCCATCACCAAAACTGTTCACCACCCAAGCCATGCCCTTTTCTCACTGCTGCCATCAAGTAGAAGGTACCAATGCCACAGGACTCACAACACCAGGTTCAAGAACAGTTACTACCCTTCACTCATCAGGCTCTTGAACAAAGGGGGATAACTACACTCACTTAAGGATTCTTCTAACTTATTATTTCATGCTCCTTATTTATTGCAATTTTTTATATCTGCATTTGCACAGCTTGTTGCCCAGTGATCCTGATTATAGTGAATGTTCTATAGATTTGCTAGGTATGCCCACAGTAAAAGAATGTCAGAGTTGTATGTGGTGACATGTATGTATTTTCATAATAAATTTTACTTTGAACATTGAAATTTGAAAATACTCTAACTCATATTTCATCATGAAGAATTGACAATTGGATGAGTTACCACGAACTACTGAATATTAATGGCTTACACAACTTTGCCATGGATGGCCCCAAGCCCGGCTGAAAAAGGAAAAGCGTTGGCATGGGGACAGGAACCTCATCCCATAAAACCCCAGTGCTACAGAAGCTCCAAAGCCCTCATCCCTGGGAGAGTAAGGACCATAAATACCTGGGGACAATTTGAAGGACTGATTCAATATTCAGGTCTCTGGTGAGCTGCTGTAGGCGGTCTATGCCCCCTAATGGGTGATAGGCTTAAGTAGTAGAAGAAAAAGACTACTTACACAGCATACCAAAGAAGTGCAGGGAAGGAAATACATTTGGAAATATATGATCACATTTTCAACCATAATTTCTGGTATTCGTTGTTTGCTTTGCAGTGCATATTATAATGCTTTCCCCACAAGTTCATTAATAAAGGAGGATATAAAACGATAAGGACGTGAAGTCAACATTCTCAGCACTTACCTCAGTGGCTAGAATTGTGTTGTTCCGATCTTTTGCCTTCCATTTTGAAAAACAACTATTCGCAGCGTCGGGTGGGTATATTATTCGGTTTGCACTTGAGGGTGGAAGAATCTTGGAATCGTTTTGAACTGATTCCTGACCTGCTCGAAGTGTATAGCAGTACGTTTGAGCGAGGGAACCCGATCCACGCACTTCAATTACATTTTTTATTAAACTGGAGTCTGGTACTGTTTGGAAATTGAGATTAGAATTTCGGTATATGGTATCTGGGTCATTGTGTTCAACGCACCAACACCAGTCCTCGTCATCATTTGAACTGCGGCAGACTGTAAAAACAAGCGCAATCAAGGCAAGCATTAGTGTTAATGTAATGGCACCTAATGATATTATTATATAAAGGGCTGCACTAGAGGGATACTCGGGGATTCTGGGCATAAATGTAACAGCGTGAATGGCGTCCTCAACACTGTCTACTATTGAAAGTGTGATGGTGGTGGTAGTTGATAATGGTGGATGTCCACTGTCTTTCACCAATATAACCATCACTTGTGTTGCGAGATCTCTGTCCTCAATTTGGCGGGTCGTCCTCACTTCTCCTGAGTTAATCCTCATGGCAAACAGACTTTGATCTGTAGCTCGGACAAGCTCATAAAACAGGCGTCCATTTTGTCCGGAATCGGCGTCAATAGCTATGACCTTGACCACCAAATAATCCCGATCTGCGATTCGCGGAATGGTTACTTCCGAACCATTTCTTGTTAACGGGAAAACGATTACAGGAGCGTTGTCATTTTGGTCCAGAATGACTACGTTCACCGTGTGGTTGGAGTTTAGCGGAGGTAATCCGGCATCCTGCGCTTGAACATGGATCTGAAAATTTTTGACTTGTTCATAATCAAATGAGCGCTGTGAAAAGATGATTCCATTCTCCGAATTGATGGATACATATGAAGTGATCGGCAAGCCTTGAATCTGGCTATCTAGAACAGAATAGGAAATATGCGAATTCGGACCCAGGTCGGGGTCAAAGGCAGAGACTGAGCAGATGGAAGCCCCAAAAGCGTTGTTCTCCATTACGTATGCCGTGTGAAAATTATCTGCAAACCGTGGGGGGTTGTCGTTTACGTCGGTAACTTGTACCTGGATAGTTTTGTTGGTGTATAAAGGAGGCAACCCGGAGTCTCGACAGGAGATCCCAATTTGGTACTCAGATGTGATTTCCCTGTCAAGAGCATGTTTGATAATGACCGTATAGGAATTTTTAAATGTCGATTTGAGTTCAAACGGTAGGTTGGAATGTATCACGCAACTAATTAGCCCATTGTCCCCAGAATCTTGGTCAGTAACACTAATTAGGGCCAATACGGTTCCAACATGTACATCCTCAGGGACGGAATTAGATACTGACATCAAAGTCATTTCGGGAGCATTGTCGTTGACATCACTGACGTCTATGAAGATAGTGCAGTGCACAGGAAGTGCAAATGGACCCTTATCCTTGGCTTCCACTAAAAGTTCATAAGTCTTGGCTTCTTCAAAGTCTATAGTCCCCTCTACTGTAATTTCCCCCGTCTGGGGATTAATACGAAACAGTTTACGGACCTTGCTCGGTGAAAGGTCACTCAGAGAGTACATTATCTGCGCATTTGTGCTCTCGTCCAGATCGGTGGCATTTAATTTGATAACTGTAGTGCCTATTGGTACATTCTCCATTAAATTGATTTTATAGAACGATTGGCCAAATACCGGAGAGTTGTCATTGACATCGAGGACAGTAACGATAACTTGGGCTGTGCCAGTTCGTTCAGGTGTACCTCCATCCACAGCAGTCAGAAGTAAATGATGAATGGGCTGCTGTTCTCTGTCCAGATACTTCTCCAACATTAAGTGCACAAACCTGCTATCATCCCCGCTGTTCTGTACTTCCAATGCAAAATATTCATTCGGGTTGAGATAGTAGAATCGAACAGAATTGATGTCCAGGTCTGGATCGTGGGCACTCTGAAGAAGGAATCTAGTTCTTGGCGGCGCTGACTCAAGGACTTCCAAGCGGATCTCGGCATTCGGAAAACTGGGAGAATTGTCATTTACGTCTAAAATCTCCACTTCAATCCTATAGAGTTCCAATGGGTTTTCCACAACAACCTCCAAATTCATAAAACAAGTCGGACTCTGTACGCACGCGAGCTCCCTATCTATCACTTCATTCACAAACAAAACGCCATTCTCTAAATTAACCTCGAAATACCTTTTCTTTACTGCAGACATAATGCGGAGTCTGCGACTAGACAGCTCTCTAAGGTCCAGTCCCAGATCTTGAGCAATGTTCCCAACGAAGGCACCATGCATCAATTCTTCATAAATAGCGTAGCGGATCTGACCATAAACGATATTCCAGATATAAAGCAGGAAAACTACAAACAATGCTTGCATTATCTGTCCGAAATCGTCCCTGCATTCGCAGTGATGTAAAAATAATTTGCACTTCAAAAGAAAAACAGTTACTATCGTCTAGAGTATATATACCAGGCAAAAAGATGACCAATATTCAATTTGCACAAAACAATCAGAGGATCAGAAACGACAGTTCCGATGTACAATTACAAACAGTAAGAGTCTGTTTTCCTCTCTGTTTCTGCATTATGCGTAGTATTGGGGGAGGGGGTTTGATAACTAGCAGCATTTTAGCGCCTCATTGGTAGACAGCGACACAGAGAGTCTTTGCCAATAATTACACTGACGCTTATTAGAGCTTATGCAAAGTGTGAAAGTTACGCATATGCTTGGGCTTGCAGTAGGCAACAAAAGTAGGTAACTTAGTGATTGTTCCAATGGTTCCAACTCAACAGTTGGAACAGGAAAATGTAGTCAAACATTATTCATTACATATGCATAATTATAAGTATATCTCAAGGAAATGTTAAACTTTAATGAATAAGTGAGGTATCATGCATTTCTTCCTGTGCTGGAACAGAACATCCCACGTATTCTCACTTAGAGTTTAAATAAGCACATTCTTCCAATAGGTACACAAGATTGCTTTTATAATAACTCCAACGCACAAAAGAGAAATAAAACGCAGCTTAATAAAGGAATTCATCTTCATAATTCAGTTTGTTCATACCAGGCATTTAATCATTATTTGTTAGGCATACGCCGTACTTAAAATGAACATGACCCGGTTTGGATGAGGCGATATCTTCAGTCGTTAAAGAACTGGCACAACAGTACAGATAATGACTGCCACCTTTAGAACCTGCTCATTTAATGCAAGAGTATCGGTGAATTGCAAATATCCAAAAACAGGGAAATGATAACTTTGGCAGGCACAGGCTTGGAGTTTAAACGTCCCTGATGAAAAAGGTTTTACAAAGATAATCTCGGAGTAAAGTTGCCAGCGAAGGAAAAGATTCACAAGGCTTCAAAATGCCCCTTCCCCTTTCCCTTCCCACTACTCAAACCAAGAGCGAATAAGTGACATGGAAAAAGAAATCACTTGTCTCAGTAGAGACACCTTTGCTTTTTTTGAGGTTTAAACCATAAAGTTCAATTTTGCTAGCAGGAAGCATAGTAATGAAAAAAGGACAGTATTCTAAACCTGGAGCCTTCAAACAAACGTAGACTTAAAGATGCCAGTTTAATGTCCAGCAGCAAAATAATTCAGAGAGCAGGCAGGAAAGATCAACTTCTCAAATATATTAAACTTAGGAAAATGCGAACAAGGACCATGGGGTAATGGGAGGATGTGCGGAGCAAATTTATATCATGTGCACCTGTGTGCAAGGTAAAGGTGGATGTATAAAAGGAATCCCATCAGTGATGATACTCCACTCAGGTATAAGTGTATTCAGTATTCAGCAAGCCTCCTTTTCATTAATATCCGAGAGTCCGATTAGGCGTTCAATGGCGTTTTCTTAAAACACGCATGAAGTATATTTTCCATTTGCGCACCTCAAGGAGAATAGGCTGAGGTTGTCAGTTTTTAAGCATAACTGTGTTTTTTTTGCACAATTGATTAAAAATAACTAATATATATATAAGGATTGACTTTTTTTTGTTAGCACCGTTGCAGGAAGTAGCATGTTTTCTTCATTTTTTAAGTATGATAAGTCCCCAAGTTTATCACTTTGCTGGTGTTTGTGTAAAGTTTATGTCCAAATCTGAAATCACTTGGTAAAAGGCAGTGCACTATCATAGCCAATGGATTTTTTTTTCTTTCGTTCTTTTTCAGTAAACCTAGAAATGGTAAACGAGCGTACAAACCAAAAATATATTATTTTGTTAAGGACTGGTAAATCACCGTTTGGGAAATCAAACTCAAGTCTGTTAAGCATAGATTATTTTGGCCGGATTCTGCTGCAACTTTATAAGCTGATGAAAGGGGAAAGGGCAAATAGTTATAATTGTTCAAGGCGTTCAAGTGATGCTTCACAGGATTTTGTGAAATGCACGGCACCTTCTGGGTCGAAAATTTATTATTTTTCTTTTTGATATCGTTATTATTATGGCGTTTTGGAACTCTTGAACGACACTATTCTGATGCATCGGGCATCCAGATTATTCAGTTCTTTACACAAGGAGTAGAGCCGGGTGTGACGTAGAAACGCGAAATCAGGAGAAGCACAATGTTTACAGAATGCGAGCAATACGGACAATGGCTGCAATTATTGTCCATATCCTACTGGTTTTGAAAGATGGAGGCTGAACTGACCCTCCACGATGGAGGGCTCGAGGCATGTAATGGACAGGATATGTAAAAGCAGATTTCATTTCCTATGAATCGATACAAAACACAAGTATGACAACCGAATAGCTTTATAGTAACGGGTGCCTTTTTTTTTTACTAATATTTCGAATTGATTTTTAATTTTGACTTGTCAATCCTGCCGTTGCACTGATGAGGATTGAACTAATGTATTTGGATATACGGTCCATAGCTTCAGATACTAAACCATAACGTCCACACTCAACACCGGTGGAGTCTTTACTGGTACTTAATATGATCATTGCTGGCCCCTAAGTTAACAAAATCCCACCCAACTATGCCTTGCATTCCATAACAACTTTGTAATGACTAAGCAGGTGCCAACAAATTGGTTTCGAGTCTGCCTGGGTGGAATTTTCACATTTTTGCTGTGACCAGGGAACGACCATTTGGTTTCCTCCTGAATCCCAGTGACTCACTGATAGGTTAGATTGCACATGCATATTGCCCTGATGAAAAGCATTGGGCCGAAACATCGGTAGTTCATTCCCTTGGATAAATGCATAGATGCTGCCTGACCTATTGAGTTCCTTCAGCATTTTGTGTGTGTCATTCTGAATCTACAGAATGTCTCTAAGTCCACAAGAAGTCCAAAATGTTATTCACACTTTTAGGTCAAGGCTGCACCTCCTCAGAAATGTTTACAAAAAAAACTTACTGCAAACTATTCCAAGAATGCTGGTATAGTCCCGTTAACAACTGTAGCCATACTGTTAGTACCTAACGTGCTTCTGCTCAGCACAATCAAACAGGCAAACAAGAAAGAAGAAAATGAAAGAATGAAAGATGTGAGGGGAGGAGGAAGGCTGGGAAGAATGGGTGAAAATGAAGAGGAACTTGTATTTATATAATCATTTTGCGTACCTCGTTACTCCAATAGGCAAGTAAAGAATTGTGACAGTTGTAGTATTGCTCAATATGTGCAAGGCAAGGTTCCAGGAATACAAATCTCATTCTTCTCTTCAAATAAAAAGAAAATCATACCATCAATTAAATATCCGATCTATATTTGGACTTCAACCAACACAGAGGCAAATGTGCTGCCATCCAGTTACAGTTTAATTAATCACCACCCTCCCACCCATCTTCATAAGCAAAGGCCTTCTAATATGTTGTCACTCCTAACTTATTCTGCAATATCGATATAGGTGCAGCCAATCACATTTAAAAAATATCCTGGATGAACATCCTTGTCTAGTAATATCACACGAGCTCTAACTGAAGTAAGATGGCTGAATAATTAATTGAAAATAAATACAATTCATCTCAAGTTGTTTGCACGGGGATGTGATATGAATCTCAGACAGAGGGCAATGAGCTATCGGTTTGATTGTTTTGGGTGGTTTTCAGATATGTTTTAAACTGCCTTCCAACATTTCAAAATGCAGTCAAATGAACACAGGTGCAAGAACAAATGTTTAACAGCAATAATACACAGAGAAAATATACACAGGAGATCCCATCAAAGTATAATGATTTAAAAGTAAGAGATAAAACAAAGCTTAATCAAGAAAAAGAACGCCACGGGGAACACACATTCCAGCCAACCCAACAGATGTGACCTGGATTTGATGATTTCTAATTCAATACAAAAGACCATTAAATACATATCTAAGATAAAACATCCTCATACTTGGCCGAATTTCTCAAATTAGTAGAATACCCGCTTAAGTGTAAACAACTTGGTTCACTTCGTGTAATCATTTATAACCATATAACTATATGACAATTACAGCACGGAAGTAGGCCATCTCGGCCCTTCTAGTCCGTGCCAAACTCTTACTCTCACTTGTCCCAACGACCTGCATTCAGCCCATAACCCTCTATTCCTTTCCTGTCCATATAGCTATCCAATTTAATTTTAAATGACAACATCGAACCTGCCTCAACCACTTCTGCTGGAAGCTCGTTCCACACAGCTACCACTCTCTGAGTAAAGAAGTTCCCCCTCATGTTACCCTTAAACTTTTGCCCTTTAATTCTCAGCTCATGTCCTCTTGTTTGAATCTCCCCCACTCTCAATGGAAAAGCCTATCCACGTCAACTCTATCTATCCCTCTCATAATTTTAAATACCTCTATCTAGTCCCCCGTCAACCTTCTATGCTGCAATGAATAAAGACCTAACTTGTTCAACCTTTCTCTGTATCTTAGGAGATGAAACCCAGGCAAAATTCTAGTAAATCTCCTCTGTACTCTCTCAATTTTCTTGACATCTTTCCTATAATTCGGTGACTAGAACTGTACACAATACTCCAAATTTGGCCTTACTAATGCCTTGTACAATTTCAATATTACATCCCAACTCCTATACTCAGTTGTCTGATTTATAAAGGCCAGCATACCAAAAGCTTTCTTCACCACCCTATCCACATGAGATTCCACCTTCAGGGAACTATGCACCATTATTCCTAGATCCCTCTGTTCTACTGCATTCTTTAATGCCCTACCATTTACCATGTATGCCCTATTTTGATTAGTCCTATCAAAATGTAGCACCTCACATTTATCAGCATTAAACTGCCATCTTTCAGCCCACTCTTCTAAGTGGTCTAAATCTCCCTGCAAACCTACTTCATTATCCACAACTCTGCCTATCTTAATATCATCTGCATACTTACTAATCCAATTTACCATCCCATCATCCAGATCATTAATATATATGACAAGCAACATTGGACCCAGTACAGATCCCTAAGGCACACCATTAGACACGACTAGAATTCGATATTAATATAATGAAAACCACTGATGGCTTTTGAGGAATAAATAGACACATATTTAATTTGACAGACCGAGGGCAGTGTTGTCCAGAAAACAAAGCATGCGGGCATGGTACAACCTGACCCGTTGCTAATTTTTTTTTTTACCGCTGCCAAATAACTACAATAAAATATGACATTATAATTGCAGACTGTATTCGGAGGTTGATCTTGCTGTTAAAATATATACATTTGCATGTTCTCAGTGTCATATACTCACTTGCATGTTTACATTAGAGTTAGCAGTTCTGCTCCCTATTGGTAACATTAATGAATATTTTTATATGTATTTTTCAGGAGACTCTGAATGATCCGTTGTACATTTCCAGACAGCTCCGACCTTCATTTCGCATATGTAAATGTCCCGTCGTCCACTTCTCCCTCTAAAGATGTTTGATAAACTACTAACCAGAGGAATCTAAAACAACATTGGAATCATATGGGAACCTTTGATTTACATCTATCTCCGCTGCATTCTCTCTTCAATTTAGGATTACCTTTGTTTTTGTCCCCCCCGCCCCGCCCAGTTTAACTCCGCTGAAAGATCTACAAGCTACCTAATATCAAAGTTAAAAGAGAAAAAGAAAGAATGAATGAATGAATGATCAAAATATCACCCTGAGATTCACGTTCTTGCAGGCGTTCACAATAGAACTAAGAAATATAATATAAATCAATGAAAAAGTACACACAAGCAAAGACTAGCAAAGAACATCCTGTTATTATCTGAAGCAGATCGTTAGATACATGATGACCTGTCTTATGCCTGAATTGTTGACTATTTCTCTTTCTATAGATGCTGCTTACCATGCTGAGATTTTCAAGCGTTATATTAATTGACGAGTATACCTGTTATATCATCGGAATAACTGATTCCAGTCCTTTTAGCATATTTTGGAAGAGTCTGGAATGATATTCATTTTTTTTAAGTGATCCACTTTCTTTGCATCTAATTGCTGACTGTGTCTTAGGTTGCCTATGCACCGAACTGTAGAACACTTTAAACCAAACATACTCGATTAGTCGGCAGAACTTGCTTTATGTTGGCTTATGTTCTAACATGTGGCTGTAAGATAAAATATCCGCTAGAATCACTGCTTATTAAGTTCCCGTCTGTGCAAACTTAACTTGAATTGACAGTGTGCACTCAGGGAGAATTTCGAGACATAATGAGCGACATGATCAACCAGTTACTTTCGGTCATATTCTGCTGAAGTACTTTCTCTGGAATGCCCCGACAAGCCATAATGAAAGGTAAACGTGGAAGTGTAATTTCCCACCCTATCGGCACGGATGAGCCTTTGAAGCAGTTCACAGTTGATAAAATTGGCGTTCGTAAATATGCTCACTCAAAAAGACACGTTAAGACAATGACTATATTATTATGAAGACACAACCAACTAACCAACCAAACAAATAAACAAACCATAGAAATGTCCTTCAAAATTTCATTACAAGATCAACATTCGTACGGATAAAGATGGCACTACTACACAAAGATCTGAGTACAGTATACCTAAATTTGGAGAGCAGCAGGTCACTCGTTCATTCCACGTTTTCCTGCCATTCAATAAGATTACGATTGCTTTGACCGCAACGTCAACTTTTGTCGTGGTAATCCTTTACTCTCATCATCAAGAATGTACCTACGTAAAGTAATGGAGTCATCCAGCACAGTCCCAACTGTCTATGCGGATAACGATTCCTAGCTAAGCTAGGCTGACTTGTCTGCGTTTGGTTCATGTCCTTCTAAACCTTTCCTATCCATGTACCTGTCCAAATACAATTACATTTTCTTTATACATCTGTCACAACCAGTTCCTCTGGCAGTTCATTCGACGTACTGGTATAAAACGTGCCGCTCGGTATTAAATTAAATCTGTTCCCTCTCCGCTTCAGGCTACGTATATCCCTCAGTTCCTGATTCTCCAACCCGAGGGAAAACAGACTGCGTTGTCACCCTATGTATGCCCCTCATGCCCCGGTGACTAGAGGTATTCCTCAAGGGTAAGTATTGGGATCGCTGTTATTCACAGTGTTTGTACATGATTTGGATAATGGAATTGATGGCTTTTTGGCAAAGTTTGCGGATGATACGAAGATAGGTGGTGGTGGTGGTGGTGGTGGGGAGGAGGAGTTAGTGTTGAGGAAGCAATGCGATTGCAGCAGGACTTAGATTGGAAGAATGAGCAAAAAAGTGGCAGATGGAATACAGTGTTGGCAAATGTATGATAATGCATTTTGGTAAAAGGAACAATAGTCCGGACTATTATCAAATGCCGAGAATGTTCAAACATCAGAGGCCCAGAGGGACTTAGAAGTCCTCGTGCAAGACTCCCAGAAGGTTAATTTACTGGTTGAGTCTGTGGTAAAGAAGGCGAATGCAATGTTGGCATTTATTTCAAGGGGAGTAGAATATGGAAGCAAGGACATAATGCTGAGCCTTTATAAGACACTAGTCAGGCCACGCTTAGAGTATTGTTAACAGTTTTTGGGCACGTTATCTCTGAAAGAATGTGTTGTCATTGGAGAGAGTGCAGAGGAGGTTCAGGAGGATGGTTCCGGGAACGCAGGGGTTAACATATTAGGCAGCTTTGGGCCTGTACTCACTGGAATTTAGAAGAATACGGGGTGATCTCATTGCAACCTGCCGAATGTGGAAAGGATTAGATCGGGCGGATGTGGAAAGGATAATGTTTCCTATGGTGGGGGTATCCAGAACTAGAGGGCACAGCCTCAAAATTGAGGAGCGACCTTTTAGAGGTCAGGAGGAATTTTTTTAGCCAGAGAGTAGTAAGTCCGTGGAATGCTTGCCGAGAGACTGCAGTGGAGCTCAAATCCGTGGGTATATGTGAGGTGAATGTTGATCTTTTCCTGATTGGTCAGGGGATCAAATGATATTGCGAGAAGTCTGGTGTATGGGGTTGAGTAGGATCTGGGATCAGCCATGATGGAATGGCGGAGCAGACTCGATGGACTAAATGACCTAATTATGCTCCTATGTCTTATTGTCTTATGGTCTCAGAATATGATACACCTCATTAAGCTGACACATTCTCCTATGGTCCACTGTTTAAATTCCCATTCTGCTCAACCTCTCTCCATAACTCCACTCCTCAAGATCCAGAAAGATCCAGTTAATTTTCCTTTGACAAGTGGCAGCTTAATAGTATCTTTCTTATTGTGGAGTGACCAGAACTGAATACAATATTCCAAATTATACTTTACCAACGGCTTGAAGAAGTACAATGTGGAATCTCCACTTCAATGCATGATACATTGACTGTTGTGGTTCAGCACACTTTCTACCTGTGATGAAACTTTCAAAGAACTATGTATTTTTGTTGTTAGGTCCCTTTGTTCTACAGCACATCACTTAACTTTTACAGTTACCGTCCTGCCACATTTATTTTACCTAAAATAAAACGCTTCTCATTTATCCAAATCAAGCTCCATTTCTCAATCTTCGGCTCAATAACCTAGCTGCTTAAGATACCTCTTAAAACATGGATAACCATTCTCACTGTCTACAACATCAGCAATATTGGTGTAATCTGCAAACTTATTAACCTCCGCTTGTGCATTTTCATCAAGATGATTGATATAGACGACAAATAGTAATGGACCCAAAACGAACACTGGAGAACACCACTAGTCACTGACATATAACTTTCCTTCTACCATTATCCTCTGCATCTTACCAGCAAGACAATCTTTCTGGATTCTATGAAATCTAAAATTCCTTGTCAGCCTACCCTGCGCAACATTATCAAATTATATATCAAACATAATATAGTCTAATAACCTATATCATTGCGGGCGTGGAAGTGATTAATTGAGGCTCGCAAGGCTGCATCTCACCAATGATCTATTATGCTTATAGAGATTCTCACTAAGAATTGGAATCCAAGTGTATTCGAGTTACAAAGTGATGAGGAAATGACTGGGAGTTGGTTACATCATGTGTCAAAGTCAGAATGATGTGCTACATTGACACTGTTCTGAGATTTAGAAGAAAATGACTTAATATCCAGGTTGAGGAAAGAGTCTCTGATCGTTTCTCAGTCAATCCCCGTCACTGAACAAAGACATTTTTCCCTTCGTTTTCAGACAATCACCTTATCCCACAACTAATCTAGTTAGTCTACATGGTATTGACTACAAGAAACCATATCCTTATTTCAGCACAGAGACGAAAACTTTTCACAGTGTATTCAAAAGGTCACAGCACAGAAAGCACACAGCGAGGCCCATCTCCTCCGTATCCACCAAGATGTTTGTCCTAGCTAGCCCACTTGCCTGCATTTGGGCTATACCCTCTGTCTAAATGTCTTTTTGGATTTGGACCCATCTCTGCAGCTTTTTCGGCAGATCGTTGCACCAAACTCTGTGTGAGAAAATTTCTACTCTGATGGCTATTCAATCTTTCATATATCATCTTCAATCTCTGTCCTGCAGTTTTGGTCTTCGATAGCCCAAGAAAAAAAACGACAACCATGATGAGCCTATATATTCCACAAGATCATGCACCAGTCAATGACACTCCGAGGAAATAAAGCAAAGGGACTTAGCAGTCCTCATGTAGGAGTCCCTGAAAGTTAATTTATCGGTTGAGTCAGTGGCGAGGAAAGCAAATGCGACGTTTTCACTTATTTCGAAAGGACTAGAATATAAAAGCAAATATGTAATGTTGAGGCTTTATAAGGCACTGGTGAGGCCTCACTTGGAGTACTGTGAGCAGTTTTGGGCTGCTTCTCTATAAGTAGGATGCGCTGACATCGGAGAGGGTTCAAAGGAGTTTTAAGAAAATGATCACGGGATTAAACAGCTCAGCTTATGAGGTGCGTTTGATGGCTCTTGGTCTGCAGGAATTCAGACGAATGAGAGGGAATATCATTGAAACCTGTCGAATGTTGAAAGGCACCGGTAGAGGCGATATGAAGAGGATGTTTCCTACGGTTTGGGACTCTATGATCAGAGGACACAGCCTCAGAATAGAGGGGCGTCCATTTAGAATGGAGATGAGGAGGAATTTCTTTAGGCAGAGGGCGGTGAATCTGTGGGATGCGTGGTCACAGGCAGATGCGGAGGCTGTCAATGGGCAGAGGGTGATAGATTTTTGATTAGTCAGAGCATAAAGGGATACGTGGAGAAGGCAGGTAATTGGGGCTGAAAGGGAATTGGATCAGACCCGATGAAATGGCGGAGCAGACTCCATGAGCACAATGGCCTAATTTTGCTCCTACATCTTTTGGTCCTATGGTCTTATAGCCCCATATAACTACAGGTGATCTTTGTGAATATTTCCTGCACTCTTTCCTGCTGACATCTTTCTTATATTTGGGCGACCAGAATTGCATTATTACCGTGGTTTCCTAAACAACTTATATTTTCGCGAAAGAGACGTCACAACTTCTGTTTTCAGTGCCCTGACTGACGAAGGTAAGTATGCCAATTGCCTTCTTCGCCATCCTGATGAGAGTCGTCTCTTTCGAGGAACTGTTCTGTGTTCCAAGTGCTCTTCATCATTCACCATTTTAGTCCCGCCCTGCTTTAGCTTATCAAGTTTATCCTGTCTGAATAAAACTCCTTCTGCCAAATGTTTGCCCGCTTCCTCAGTTTACATGGATCCTATGGTAAATATTAGGATGTGTGGACAACAGGCAATGATAAAACAGGAATTTGATTTTATGAAGCACATCAACATCATTTACTTGCAATTCAAAACTGCCAAGCACAAATACTTTCCTTTACCTAAACCATGGAAACTCGAGGGTAAAATACAAAAATACACAGAATAAAACGTAGAAAGACCCTAATAACACATGAAATACGAGCAAAATAGGTCACTCGGCCCTACAAATCTTTTCTGATAATTGGTATAGTCATGGTTGATCTGCCCCAATCCCCAATTCCTCCTCTGTGCCAGTCAAATCTATTTCCCTTTTATGTACTCAAAATGCTCCAGAATCCATAGCTTTGAATTTTCTGGAAAATGGTTGGCAGCCGGTGCCTGGTGTTATTCCACAAATGACTGTGTTGACACCTCTTCTTTTTACATGATACGCCAATGGTTTTGATGTTGGAATTGATGGGTTTGTTGCGAAGTCTGCAGACGATATGAAGACAGGTGAAGGGCCAGGTAATTTTGATGAAGTAGAGAGGCTACAGACGGACAGACAGATTAGGAGAATGGCCAGTGCCTGGGAGTGTATGGCCATGTACTTTGGTAGATGTAGTTGAGGGGTGAACTGTTTTCTAAGTGGAGAAAAAGGACAAAAACTGAGGCGCAGCGGGACTTGGGAGTCCTTTTGTCTGAGTCTGTGGCGAGGAAGGCAAATGCAATGTTAGCATTCATTTCAAGAGCACTAGAATATAAAAGCAAGGATGTAATGCTGAGACTTTATAAAGCACTGGTGAGGCCTCATTTGCAGCATTGTGAGCAGTTTTGAGCTCCTTATCTTAGAAAAGATGTGCTAAAACTGGAGAGGTTTCAAAGAAGGTTCACGAAAACGATTGAACGATTAAATGGCTTGCCATATGAAGAGCGTTTGATGGCTCTGGGCCTGTATTCACTGGAATTCAGATATATGAGGAGAGACCGCATTGAAATCTATCCAATGTTGAAAGGCTTTGATAGAGTGGATATGGAGACAATGCTTCATATGGTGGGAGAGTCAAAGACCAGAGGTCCTTGCCTCAGAATAGTGGGCCGTACTTTTAGAACGGAGATGAGAAGTAATTTCTTTAGCCAGAGCACGGTGAATCTGTGGAAATCTTTGCCACATGCAGCTGTGGAGGCCAAGCACTTATGTACATTTAAGGCATAGATTCTTGATTGATTGAAGGGATACGGGGAGAAGGCAGGAGTTTGCCGCTGAGAGGAAAATTGGATCAGCCGTGATGAAATGGCGAAGTAGACTCTATGGGGCAAGTACCCTAATTCTGCTCCAATATCTCATGGAGGTGGTATCTTATACTTGCTATGTTTCGCAGATATCATTTTCTACGCCCCACAACATTAACTGATCACTCCTAGTTAGCTCCCTTTCAAGTACAAGTTGAATTCCTAGTTCAGTTTATTTTCATTCAACCGTGCACAAATATACCGCCAACCTAAACAACGTTCCTCTGGACAAAAGTGCACCACACTGTACATATAACTCACACATAACACACAAGATAATATAATCACCAGTAAATTAACAAATAATAAAGTGCATGTACGACACAAATTACAAAGTAAATAGTATAACGCTGCTAGTACTTCATGCGTGATGAGACCTGGGTGGTAGCAGGGAGTTCAGTCGTCTTATGACAAGGGGATAAAGATGTTTCTTATTCTAATAGTTCTTATCATAATGCTGCGGTACCTCCTGCTTGCTGGTTGGGGGTCAAAGAGATTGTTGGACGGATGCGAGGAATCGCTGGCAATGTAAATAGCTCTGCGCTACGGAATGTTCCTGACAAATATCTCTGACTCGTTTTCCCCCAATTGCGGCGAATGGTGTATCAGAGCTTAGAAAAATTTGCAATCTGCCTCAAATGATTTCACGCATTAGTGGATATATCGTTGGCTTGAGTTCTTATGAATTTCACTCACCTCTTTGGAAGTCCGAGAGCTTCGTTTCGTCCGCTGATTATAATCTGATGAAAATATCTCGGCGTTCTTGATATCGCTTTTGCGCGCCATAGAAGTGGAAGGGGAATGAAAGAAGCAGGCGTTTCTTTCCTGTTCAGTTGCTGGGCGAAACTGATAGCAGTGTGTTCCAGACAGTGATCCATTTCCACTTACTTTCATAACCTTAGGAGCTGGGTTTAATTGAACATCGGTATCTATTTGAAAACGTGCTTTAGCTTTCGGTGCATGGTTCGGAATCTCACGTCCAAGGCAGTGGTTATTTAGGGAACAATCATGATCGGTTTCATCACTGTTGAGGCATATACTCGTAACAAGGAAAATGATTATCAACAGAAGGATGAACGATGTTAACCCTAACGATATAATGATGTACACGGCCAAATTGGAGGAATCCTCAATGTTTTCAGACAGATTATGAAATTCTGAAGTAATCTCGGCATTGCTATCTACTAATAACACCGTGATCGTGGCAGTGCTAGATAGGGAGGGGTGCCCATTGTCTTTCACCAAGACCACACAGACCTGAGTAGTAGAGTCACGGTTGTCAATGAAGCGCTTCGTTTTGATTTCTCCCGAATTTATAATAAAAAGACTCATATCAGTCGCGTGGATCAAATAGTAAGAGAGTCTTGCATTCTGTCCAGAATCTGCATCCGTTGCAACCACCTTTGTCACAAGGTACCCTGGATACGCAGACCGAGGCACATTTAACCGAGTTTCATTTCCTGTCCGAGTAGACGCGATTACTGGAGAGTTGTCGTTCTGGTCGAGTATGACAACATTTACCATAACACTACTGCTGAGGGAGGGGATTCCAGCATCTCGAGCTTGTACTTGGATTTGAAAGTTTTTGAACTGTTCGTAATCAAAGGAACGCTGCGAAAAAATTACACCATTTGCTGAATTAATGGATACAATTGATGTGGTTGGCAGTCCTTGAGTTTGACTCTCCATAATAGAATAGGAAACATCTGAATTCTGACCGCGATCCGAATCAAAGGCGGTCACGGAGCAGATTGATGCTCCTGGTGTGTTATTTTCCATTACGTACGCTGTGTATGATGACGTCAGGAAACTTGGAGCATTGTCATTAATGTCAGAAATCTCCAGCGTTATGACTTTATTAACCGAGAGCTGAGGAGAACCAGCATCGAAACAAATAACGTTAATTTTGTACTGGGGGACAGTTTCTCTGTCCAACAGACCGGAAGTGACAATCAGATAAGTGTTCTTAAAAGCTGACTTGAGCTCGAACGGGAGCTGTTTCGGAATGAGACAACGAGTGTTGCCGTTCTCCCCGGATTCGGGGTCGGTTACGCTAAGCACAGCGATCATTGTTCCGGTTGTGGCATTTTCAGGTAACGATTCAAGCACCGACATCAACGCTATCTCCGGTTGGATGTCATTCACATCCTGAATCTCTACAATAACTTTACAATACACAGGTAAAAAAGTAGGACTTTTGTCTCTAGCTACTATGCTCACCTCGTACACATTGCTTTCCTCATAATCCAGCACCCCTTTAACCCTAATCTCTCCTGTATGCTGCTCAACGCTGAACAGTTCACGTATTCTCTGAGGTGTGGAGCTGCTGAAAGAATAGATTATTTCAGCATTTGTACCTTCGTCCAAATCTGTAGCGTTCAGCTTAATAACTAAAGTGTTGATGATTTCATTTTCAATCACTTTCACTCGGTAAACTGGCTTATCAAATACAGGTACGTTGTCATTGACATCAAGCACGGTGACAATAATTCGGACGGTACCTGATCGCTCAGGAACCCCACCATCCAGGGCAGTGAGAACCAAGTTATGAGTCACCTGCTTTTCTCTGTCCAAGTAATTATTAAGTAACAAATATACAGTTTTTGTCCCATCGCTGATGTTCTGAACGTCCAATTTGAAGTGGTCATTCGGACTAAGCATATAAGCGCGAATAGAATTTCTACCCACATCGAGGTCTTGCGCACTCTGAAGCGGTAAGCGAATACCCGGAGGCGTTGACTCAACAATCTCCAGCCGCATCTCACTTTGCGGAAAAGTGGGAGAATTATCATTGATGTCTTGTATTTCAACCTCAGCACGGTACAGTTTCAAAGGGTTCTCTATGACAACCTCGACATTTTGAGAACAAGTCAGACTTTGACTACACAGCTGTTCCCTGTCAATTTTGTCATTAACAAATAAAACGCCATCGTCTGAATTTACTTCGAAATACCGCTTCTTTGTTGCTGTCATGATCCGAAATCTGCGACGGGACAATTCACTTACTTCTAATCCAACATCCTTCGCGATATTACCGACAAACGCGCCTTTTTCTAATTCTTCTGGAATCGAGTAATGAATCTGGCAAGATACGAATTCCCAGGCATGAAGCAGTACAGCGACAAACCACGTTTGCATTATCTGTGTGAAAATGCCCTTTCATTGATAATGCTGTCTAAATGCATACAGGAGATAACGCTCGAGCCACCTGTCTCGGTGAAAATTCCAAGTGAAAACGATGTAAAAAAATATCACAACCTCCTCCAGCAGTATGTCTTTCCGCAACGAGGAATAAAGATGGCTGAGAGCCGACTGCAATCTGGGTGACTGGTTTCCCCCGTCTTCCTTCTTCTCTGTGTATACACTGCCGGAGGAGGTTGATGGATCTCACTTCATTTTTCATCTCCTTATTGGTAGATAGCGACACAAAGAGTCTAATCCAAAAACTACAGATAACGCTTCTTAAAGACATACCGCATATCAGTAAAATACAAAAAAATGTACAGTGAATCACGTCTGGTAACAACGCCTTTCACATAAATCCAAACTTGGGCAACCTCAAAAATACATGATCTAATACGCGAATACGAAATCAGCTATACTATAACTTCTTTTCCGAAACTTTATATTCTATTCTATGAAGAGAAATCACACTTTTTCCAATAGCGTGCATAACACGCATTAATCTGGCCGCACAGTTTTAAAGTTAAGAAGTTTGTTTAATGCTTGTTACAAGGCTAAGAAAGAGCAGAAAGCGGACATTTTAAATCAAAACAAAGGAATGTGGAAAATACTCAGCAGGGGAAAAATATCAAAGAAGAAAAAACAGAGTTAACGCCTGAGCTTTGATGAAAATTGAGTAGAAAACGGAATCCAGATAAAAGGTCATCTACTTGAACGTCAACCGTGTTTCTGTCTCCACCTGCTGAGAAGTTGCAACACATTCCCCGTTCATTTGTTAACTGATTGCGTTAGACAAAGGAAGATCCTAGCTTTTACTTCAGCGTTATGCGTGTTGCTCCATGATTCTGCAGATCGTAGTTTATTATTTTGAAAGTTACTTCCGACCATGAACTTGTTCTTGTTGAGACAATAGCACCATAATTTAAGTAATCAGCACGTTAGATTTTCTCATAGACACACGATCATCTGCAGGAATTCCAAGCAACTCACAAAATGTTGGAGGAACTCAGCAGGCTAGGCAGCATCTTTGAAAAAGAACAGTCGACGTTTCGGGCTGAGACCCTTCATCAGGACTGGGAAAAAAATAGATGGGAAGTCAGAGTAAGAAGATTGGGAGAGGGGATGAAGAGGTACAACGTGTTAGATGATAGGTGAAACGGTGTGGGGTACGGGTTGAAATCAGCTGGGAAGCTGAACGGTGAAAGAGGTAAAGGGTTGGAGAAGGAGGAATCTGATAGGAGAGGATAGAAGACCACAGAAGAAAAGGAAGAAGTGAGGAGCACAAGAGGAAGGTGATGGGCGAGTTAAGTTATCGGGTGAGAGAGGGACATGGGAATGGGTGAAGGGGAGGAGCAACTAGCGGGATTGAAAAATCGGTGATCATGCCATCAGATTGGGACTACCCAGACGGAATATAGGGTGTTGTTCCTCCAACTTCACTGACCTCATCGCGGCAGTAGAGGAGGCCATGGACTGAATGTCGGAATGGGATGGGAATTAGAATTGAATTGGATGGCTACCTGGAAATCCCGTTTTTTCTGGCGGATTACGTGCTCGGCGAAACAGGTCTTACCGATATAGAGGAGGCCACACTGGGAGCACTGACCCCAGCGTAAATGACCCCCAACAGACTCACAGGTGAAGTGTCACCTCACCTGGAAAGACTGTTCAGAGCCTGAATGACAGTGAGCTAGTTGCTGCTGGTACAGATGTTGCACTTGTTCCACTTGGAAGGATAAATACCAGGAGGTACTACCTTTACCAGATATTCTACTTTCACGAGATATTACCCGAAGCAGAGCTGGGGAACTATTCGTTAAGTATGTCAAAGGCCGTCAACAGTCACCCAACTTTTCCCTTAATGCTGTGAAACGACAAGGTTGAGACTGAATCTACAAAAACAGGGTCCTGACGAAGGGTCTCGGCCCGAAACGTCAACTGTTCCTCTTCCTAGAGATGCTGCCTGGTCTGCTGCGTTCACCAGCAACTTTGATGTGTGTTGCCTACAAAATGCAACATGTTTTTCTTCCTAGATCATTTAGCATATTATTTTCATCAATGTTTCCCGATTCTAGAGTAATGAGATTTTGTACGGAATAACTCCTCAGTCAAAATTCAAACTAATATTTGCAGCACCCAGCATTTCCAGCATCCGCAATATCTGTTATGTTTGTAATATGTACTGCTGTCTCTAGCGTTCAGTTCCATACCACCCAGCAGCAGCAACTGCATTAGCGCCATTCAAGTTTGCAGTACCACCCCATGTACATACACACTACAATCCTGCAGCACTGCAACCACGTTCCCTTTGGTGGAGATCACGACGCCGGAGTACTCATTTCATAGAAAAAGAAAGTAAGCTCTTCTGTTGCATAATTATGAAATGTGTTATTTTTATGTTTTATAACTCCAGAAGCTAATAGAAAGAAAAAACACAGAAGCCTGAATACGAAGCATGCTAAGTTTTATTTTGTCCCATACAGGCCTAATAATTTTATCGCTTTGGAGGATTTCTTACTCTTGTTGGTTAATATCTTTACTAACAAGGAGGTCACCTAGCGAGATTGTGGCTGTGAAACAACCTCAGGTTCTGAGGCCCTCTCCTTCTGGTTGTAAGACTTTACTCTGAGATTCCAGGAAGTGGTTCTATCAGTTCTGGACACGTTTATTCTCTAACAATTGACTTTGTTCTTCTTATCGTATCAATGCGTTGTCCCCAGATGACATTAGACGCAATCTCATTGTGTAACAGAGTGGTCCAGTTGTGTCCTTAACCTTTCCATGTACTGACTTTTGATCATCTCCGTTATCCCTCGCAGGACTGCTTGTTCAGGAGTAAAAAATAACGGAACTGCCTATTTGAGGAAACCTCTCCAAAATTAACTTAGCTGTTTGTCCTGCATCCTCCTTTTGAGAATGGGTTTGTGGCGATCCAAACGTGAAAGTAAGGGACAACGCAAGAACAGCAGAGCTGGTGAGTTGTCGGTTGGGGGATAATACTGTATTGCGACATGCAAGGAGGAAATTGACGAGCTTCTGATTCGGTGCAGTGCGTTCTGCTGACATTGCGTTCAGTGCGTTATTTAGACTCTGGACAAACTTTTCCACTGAGCACTTTGCAGCTAAGCAGTATTGATCTACTTCCCTTACTGGCTTAATGATGACCGCAGATCCCACAAACTCATCCTTCTTGGCTACTGGAACCACTAGAGTTGCCCATGGACTCCACCCTACCTGGAAATAAGTCTCTCAGCCTCCTTGCGATCTACCTCACCTTTTGCTTTGTCACCGATGGTGAAGAAAGAACTGGGCTAGCTTTGCAAAATTTGGGTGTGGTGTTTTCATTTAACACTGTTTTTCCAGTGATATGTTTGAGTTTTCCAATATCATCTTTGCACACTGCTGTGGAGTCGCTCAGTGCTTTTCTTAATTCGCTTTCACCTGACTCTGTTGTAGACGACGTGGAATGCAAATGGCGGATGGATCGCCAATAAAGTTGTAGTTGTTCCAGCCCTAGATGCTGGCCCTCCAGTTTGTAACACATACAAGGCCAATGTGGATTGTTGGCTCTTGTATTTTACTGTTACAAATGCCATGCCACAGTAGTTATCCTTTCTCCAGTGTAAGTTGAGGAGAAATGCCTTCTGTTACGTTTGACTAGTCTCAGACCTTAACATCGATTTTCTAACTTACGGTAACAAATCCCTTCTGTTTCACACTGTCGTATGTTTTCGCCCGTTCTGTTGGCCTGTTGATACTTCTCGTCTCCTGCCCCACTCTTATGAACTCATTCTGGTTGCACATCTCAATCCATTTATTCCAGAATCTACTGGCCTCTCCATTGAGATTCTTTCTCTCCAGTACTTTACTTCTTTCACCCATCACCTCCCAGCTGCACACATTATTCCATTTCACCACTGCTGCAACACACACTAACCTTCCCCATTTAGGTGCTAAATTAAAGGGCAGGGCCTCCGGGGTTGTGATCTCAGGACTGCTACCCATAAGACCATAAGACCAGAAGACATAGGAGCGCAAATGGGCCATTTAACCCATCGAGTCTGCTCGCCATTCAATCATGGCTGATTGTTCTTTTTTCTCCTCCTCAACCCCGTTTCCGGACCTTCTCCCCATAACTTTTGATGCCATGTCCAATCAAGAACCTATCAATCTCTGCATAAAATATACCCAACGACCTGGCCTCTACAGCTGGATGTGGCAACAAATTCCCTAAACTCACCACCCTTTGGCTAAAGAAATTTCTCTGCATCTCTATTTCGAACGGGCGCCCTGTATCCTGAGGATATGCCCTCTTTTCCTAGGCTTTCTTACTGTCGGAACCATCCTTTTCACATCTACTCTGTCTAGCCATTTCAACATTCGAAAGGTTTCAATGAGATCCCCCCTCATCCTTCTGAATTCCAGCAGGTACAGACACAGAGCCATCAAACGTTCCTGATATGTTAACCCTGTCATCCCTGGAATCATCCTTGCAAACCTCCTCTGGAACCTCTCCAATGTCAGCACATCTTTTCTAAGATGAGGGGCCCAAAACTGTTCACAATACTCAAGGCAAGGCCTCACTAGCGCCTTATAAAGCCTCAGCATGACATCCATTCTAAACCACTTGAAATAAATGCGGACATGGCATTTGCCTTCCTCACCACCGACTCAACCTGCAAGTTAACCTTTTGGGTATTCTGCACAAGGACGCACAAGTCTATTTGCATATAAGATTGTTGGATTTTCTCCCCGTTTAGCAAATAGTCCGCAGATTTATTTCTACTACCAAAGTACATGACCATGCATTTTCCAACATTGTATTTCAATTGCCACTTTCTTGCCCATTCTCATATTTTCTCTATGTCCTTCTCCATCCTACCTATTTCCGCAACACTACCAGCTCCTCCGCCAATCTTCACATCATCTCTAAACTTGGCAACAATATCATTTATTCCATCATCTAAATCAGAAGCAGAATCAGGTTTATTATCCCCGGCATGTGACGTTAAATATGTTAACTTAGCAGCAGCAGTCCAATGCAATACATAGTCTAAGAAAGAGAGAGAGAGAGAGAGAGAGAGAGAGAGAGAGAGAGAGAGAGAGAGAAATAATGAATAAAATAAAACATAATTATAAATAAACAAGTAAATCAATTACATATATCCAATAGATTATTCAAACATGTGCAAAAACAGAAATACTGTATATTAGAAAAAGTGAGGTAGTGTCCACAGCTTCAAATTCCATTCAGAAATCGAATGGCAGAAGGGAAGAAGCTGTTCCTGAATCGTTGAGTGTGTGCCTTTTTATTTATATACAGCATAAAAAGAAGGAGTTCCAACACCGACCCCTGCAGAACACCACTAGTCACTGACAGCCAACCAGAAAAGGATTTTTTTTCAATCCCAACCAGCCAATGCTCTAACCATGTTAGTAACTTCCCTGTAATACCATGGGCTCTTAACTTTGTAAGCAGACTCATGTGCGGCACTTTGTCAAAAGCCCTCCGAAAGTCCAAATATATAACATCCACTGCATCCCCTTTATCTATCCTACTTGTAATCTCCTCAAGGAATTCCAACAGGCTCGTCAGGCAGGATTTTCCCTGAAGAATTCCATGCTGACTTTGTACTATCTTGACATGTGTCACCAAGTACTCCATCTTCTCGTTCTTAACAATTGACTCTAATTCACCTTATTCCGAATGCTACGTGTATTTAAATACAACAACTTCAGTCCTGGATTCTTGGCCCTTTTGAAGCCTGTGTCACGTGCTAGCGAGGCCAGAACTAGGAAGATTTTACAGTTTAATACGTGGTTAAGGAGTTAGTGTAGGAGGGAGTTCATGCGATTTTTCGATCATTGGCCTACCTTCCGCGAAATGTAGGTCCTGTATAGAGGGGCGTCTTGCACCTGAATTGGAGGGCTACCAATATCCTAGCCGGAAGGTTTGTTAATGCTGTACAGTGGGGTTTAATCTCGAGTTGCAGCGGTATGGGAACCAATGTGCCAGAACAGTTAGTGGGGAAGCTGTGGACCAGATGTTTGTAAGACCTCAGATAAGGTTAGGAATGAAAAGGATGTGCACGGTGCGACTGGTGTCCTAAGCTGCGTGTATTTCAATGCCAGTAGTATCGCAAGAAAGGCGGATGATAGTGCTGAAGATGAGCTAGCTGGTTAACAAACAGAGGTCATGTGTAGTGAGGAGAGACAGTCAACAAGACGAGTTGCAACGTAATTGGCGGACAAAATCGAAATGGTGAATACAGGACCGAATGTGCTGATTATATGGAATAAGGAAGATGAACTTGCAGCACTGTTTGAGATTGGCAGGGTTGATGTTGTAGGCATCACTGACTCATGGCTGAACGATTACAGCTCGGAGATTAACGTCCAAGAACACAGGTTGCTTTGAAAGTATAGGCAGGAGGGTGAAGGGAGGGGCACCGCTCTGTTGGTAAAACATGGAATCAAATTATTAGAAAGAGGTGACACAGAGTTAGAAGGCGCTGAATCATTGTGGATAGAGCTAAAGGTCTGCAAGGGGAAAAGACCCTGATGAGAACTGCATCCAGACCCTCTGACAGTAGTAATGGTCTGGCCTACAAATTATAACAGGAGATAGAAAACGCATGCCAAAAGAGTAATATTACAATATTCATGAGGGTATTCAATATGCAGGTAGATTGGGAAAATCAGGTTGGTGCTGGATTAGAAGAGGGAGAATTTCCAGAGAGCCACCGAGATGGCGTTTTAGAGCAGCTCGTAGTTGAGTCCACTCCACAAGCAGCTTTCTGGTTTCGGTGTTGTGCAATGAATCAGTATGGATTCGAGATCTTAAGGTAAAAGAACCCTTTGGACATGTGATGATAATTTGATCGAATTCACCCTGAAGCTTGAGAAGGAGAAGTTAAAGACAGTTTTATCAATATTTAAGTGGAATAAAGGTAAATACAGAGGCATGAGAATTGATTGGAAAAATAACACTGGCAGGAATTACGGCAGAGCAGCAATAACTGGAATTTCTGGAAGCAAGTAGGAAGGCATCGGATATATACATCCAAACATGGATGAAGTATTCTAAAGGAAAGACGACACATCCACACAACAGATACAAAGTCAACATAAAAGCCAAATGAATGGCATATAATAGAGCAAACAATTAGTGTGAAGAGGATTAGGAAAACAACAGAAAGCAACATAAAAAGTCATTAAGAAGGTAAAGTTGGAACACGAAAGCAAGCCTGCAAATAACATTAAAGTGGATACCAAACGTTTCATCAGATGCATGAAGTGTAAAAGAGAGGTGAGAGTGGATATTGGACCGCTGGAGGCACTTGGAGGCACATGATAAAAAAGGGCGTAGTTAGCATTCTTTCCTCAAGGGAAAATCCTGTCTGACAAATTTGTTGAAATTCTTTGAAGAGATAACAAGCAGGATAGATAAAGGATAATCGTTTGATGTTCTGTACATGGAGTTTCAGAAGGCCTCTGACAAGGCGCCACCCATGATGCTACCTAGCAAGTTATGAGCCCATGTGTGGACCAGGAAAGGTTCTAGCATGGTTAAAACAGTGGCCGATCGGCAGGAGGCAAATGCTGGGAGCCTCTGCTGACTGGCTGCTGGTGATTAGTGGTGTTCAACAGGGTTCTGTGTTGGGACCGATCTTTTTTTTACTTTATATGTCAATGAAATTCATGGTTTGTTGCAAAGTTTGCGGACGATATGAAGATAGCTGAAGGGACAGGTAACTTTGATGAAGCAGAGAGGTGACAGAAGGACCGAGATAGATTTGGAGCGTAATCAGACAAATGGTAGATGGAATACAGTGCTGGCAAGTGTATGGTGATGTACTTTTGTCGAAGAAATGAAAGAGTTGACTATTTTCTAAGTGAAGAAAAAATACAAAATCTGAGGTGCAAAGGGGCTTGGGAGTCCTTGTGCAGGATTCCCGTAGGGTTAGTTTGCAGTTTAAGTCTGTGGTGAAGAAGGCAAATGCAATGTTAGCATTCATTTCAATCAGAATAGAGTATAAAAGCAAGAATGTAATGTTGAAACTTTTAAAGCACTGGTGAGTACTTACTTGGAGTATTGTGAATAGTTTTGGACCCCTTATCTGAGATAGTAGATGCTGAAACTGGAAAGAGTTCAAAGTAAGATTACGAAGATGATTCCAGGATTGAATGATTTGTCATATGAAGAGCGTTTGATGACCCTGGGCCTGTATTTACTTGAATTTAGAAGAATGAGGGGTGACCTCATTTACACATATCAAATGGTGAAAGGCCTTGATAGAGTGGACGTGGAGAGGATGTTTCCAATGGTGGGAGTGTCTAAGAGCAGAGGACACGTCTTAGAATAGAAGGGAGTCTTTTTAGAATGGAGATGAGGAGGAATTTCTTTAGCCAGAAAATCCTACATCAGTAGAATTCTTCGCCACAGGCAGTTGTGGAGGTCAACGTTTTAGGTGTATAAAGGCAGAGGTTGATAGATTCTTGATTGGTCAGGGCATGTAGGGATATGGGGAAAGCTAGAGATTGTGTCTGAGAGGGAAATTGTATCTGTCATAATGAAATAGTGGAGCAGACTAGATGTACGAAATGGCCTTATAACTTATGGTCTTATGGTCTTATGATCTTATCGCTTGGACTCATCTATCACCTGCCATCTTCTGTCGCCCCCCTCCTCCATTTTCTCATTTTGGTTTTTGTCCTCTTCCTTTCCAGTCCCGAGGAAGGTTTGTCTGTTTATTTCCCTCTGCGGATGCTGCCTGACTTGCTGAGGTCCTCCGGGATACTCTATATGCTACGTACTTCAGTCAGCATGATTCTCAATCAAACAAATCACATATTAGCGCGTTTATAAGCAAATGCAGTTTGTCTGCGAATACTGTAAATACTGCCTTCCAAAACTTGTTTGAAAAATTAAAATTCTGATTGTATTGGTAAAATGCAAGCATCTTAAGTATTTTCAAAGCTGCAAATTGCAACATTATGAAATAAAATGCACTGCATCAGTTCTAAATTAAATTCTGTGTTTCGCTGTCTGATATCCAATTGACAGATCGTGGACCAAATTCTGATATACGATGGTGATTACAAATTATAAGAAGAATATTTAAAAGGTGTTAATGAAATCCACTATTTTAAGATTAAGAGCACTGGTAGATTTCATTGGTTCTAACCCATGGATAAGCAGAATATGATAGATCATTATGGCAATGGACTTAACAATATAAAGTGCTAGGTATTCAACGAGGCAAAATATAGCATAGCCTATACAGAGAAAATATTTACTTCCTAATCTGGTTTCTCTGGCTCTCTAGATTCTGATATGGCTCATATGAGAAATGGGGGACCTGTAGAATATGTCACGGGTGGGATTGGTGGTGTCTGATGGAGAGTGTGAAATGGGGAGCTTTCCTCGCTTTGGTCCTTGACTTCTTTCTTTTTTTCTGACGAAGACACTCAAAGTACTCAGTGACACTATAAATCATGGCAACACAATTGTGACTTTGCATTGTCAAGAGTGAAGAATATGAAGAAAATGGATGAATGAGCATCAGAATCGACAAAGCAGAAGAGTGCAAAAGTATGAACAAGGTTTCAAAGTAAGGACAGAAAATGCCGACATCTTTCGATCGATACGAGATCTTTCTTCAGAAAGACGCAATGGAAGTTAGCTTCCAGTTTCAGTTTTTGTTCCTGTTATAAGGCATATTAACCGATTTGGTACCGCCCTATCAAACCAGTTCCTTTTTTTTCTCTATGTATTTACCACCACTCGCCATATTTCCCAGGTTGAGGAAAAAAAAATTTGCTTCTCCTTCTACAGTTGTTAGCCTCCCTGTCACTATTTTCTCTCTTTGTTTCATTTTCTGTCATTTACAGCTTTAAAAAAACACAAAACCTTTTAACGTTTTAATGTGCCATTTTACAACCAGGGCCAAGTCGGGACGATGCGTAAACATTCTGAAATGAACTGGATAAATTGAGCACCATCTTAATGCACATACTTTTGCATTCCCGAGGTTTACCTCCACGGAAGCAGAACCTCGACTGTGCCATTATTTTCGCATAGGAGCTAAAAATAAACTGTTCCCTCCAAAGAAGAAATTAAAATGCAGCGTTATTTCTTTCCGAGACTTCACATAAGATAATTATATTGTTTGAGTTAAATTAGACTTGAAAATAGTGTGTGCTTCTCAGGCACAGTGGACGCCTTTGAAAATATATCAGTCGGTTAAAACGTGCCACCTTCTGCATTCGGGGGCATGGTTTTAATGACAGTCAATTTGAAATAAAATATAATTGTATTTGAGGTTAAAAAGTTAAAGTAAATTCGTTAACATATATAGAGAATTTGAATCAGAACTGAAAATTAGTTTAACATCTTCTGCTGCGGTTAAGAGGCTTGTTTCATCAGTTAAGTAAGGAAGAGGATTAAACTAAAATGTGTAATACTCACTTCACCTGTGCAGGTCCAGTTGTTCTGCAGGCCCGTATTTGCCTTTGATGTATAGGCTCCAACATTCCTACCTAGAGATCTACAAGATGTTGGGCTAGCTGGAGAAAAATATATTACTTCCATTGTTCCTGCCTCTGGTGCCGATCGAACTTTGTGACGATACGTATCTGAAAGAGATCCATTTCCCCGAATTTCAACGTTGGTAATTAATTTGGTGTCTGGCAAAAACTGCAAATTGACGTGCGATTTGTGCGCACCGACTTTGGAATCCAGTTCACTTGTACAACAACAATTTGCAGTATAACAACTTGAAGTGCGATGTGGATGTTTGTCTACTGGGCAGATAGCAATAATTAAGGCTATGATAATAACAAGAAGTAAGAATGTTACCGCTCCCAGAGAAATTATTATGTATAATGCCAAGTCAGAACTATCTTGTAAATCGCCAGTATTATCACCGAACTCTGACCTAAGTTGCTCGGCTTGTTCAGTTACGGAGATGTTAATCGTGCTGGTGGCCGTGAGAGCTGGATGCCCATTGTCCTTTACCGTGATGATCAACTTTTGTGTGGTGGCGTCTCTGTCTGTAAATCGGCGAATGGTTCTTATTTCTCCTGAACTATGTGATATTGTAAAAAGATTTGGGCCAGTAGCGTGTAAAAGTTCATAGGAAATCCGTGCATTTTGCCCAGAATCAGCATCTGAGGCGACCACTCTGGTTACCAGAAATCCCGGTTGAGCAGATCGAGGCATGGTTGTCTTGTTGTGATTGGTGAAGCTGGGTGATATCACAGGAGGGTTGTCATTCTGATCAAGAATGATCACATTCACAGTAACATTACCGTAAAGCGAGGGCGATCCTGCATCCCGAGCTTGCAGTGGGATTTTAAAACTCTTCAGCTGCTCGTAGTCAAATGACCTCTGCGAGTATATGATGCCGTTGTCGGAGCTGATTGAAACGTAGGAAGACACCGGCTCGCCCTGCACGCTACCCTCCAGGATTCTGTAAGAAATCTTAGAATTTTGTTCCGCATCTGGATCGAATGCTGTCACTGAACCAATAGAATTGCCAGGTGAATTATTTTCACTCACGTAGATGGCATGAGAAGGCTGTAAGAATTTGGGAGCGTTATCATTTATATCCGAAATATAAACGATCATTGTTCTATTAGTAGATAGTGGAGGTGTTCCCTCATCTTTACAGGCCACAACCAATGCGTATTCGGGAGCCTTTTCACGGTCAAGCTTATCACTTACAACGAGTTCATATGAATTTGCACGAGAACGCTTCAAATCGAAAGGGGCAGCTGGTGAGACCTGACAGTCAGTAAACCCATTTCTTTTGGAATCTCGATCTGTAACAGTAACCAATGCAATTTGTGTTCCAACAGGCGTGCCCTCACTGACTGTACTTGAAGTTGATTTTAGAATCACTTCCGGTGCATTATCATTAACATCCTCGACATGCACCCGAACAATACAGTATGCAGATAATGACTGTGCCCCCATGTCCTTAGCTTCTACGTGAATTTCATGCATATTCGTTTCTTCAAAATCTAATTTTCCCTTTAATCTGATCTCTCCAGATTTTGGGTTAATACTAAACATTTCAAGTATTCTTTCTTCATTGTAGCTGTCCAGTGAATAGACAATCTCACTATTCGATCCTTCGTCCAAATCCGTAGCATTGACTTTAATCACCAAAGTACCCAAAGGAACATCTTCCATTAAATTAACGGAGTCCAAATGCTTGTGAAAAGTAGGCGCATTATCATTTGTGTCAGAAACGGTGATAATTATTTGACAAGTGCCCGACCTCCCAGGTATCGCACCGTCAATGGCGGTGAGGATTAAACGGTGCATAGACTGCTTTTCACGGTCGAGTGACTGTTTCACCACCAATTCAGGTATTTTCCACTTCCCAAGAGTCTGCACATCTAAAACAAAATGCTCATTTGGTGTGATTTGGTACGTCTGAACCGAATTAGTTCCAATGTCAGGGTCTTGTGCGGCCTTTAAAATGAAACGTGTCCCAGGCATTATCAACTCTGAAATCTCCAAACGGACTTCTGTGTCACTGAAATTGGGATAATTATCATTTACATCCAGAATTTCGACCTCTGCCCGATAACGTTCCACTGGATTTTCAGTTTCCAGTTCCAAAGGCAATATACATTTAAGACTCTTGCCGCAGATCAGCTCCCTATCTATCCTTTTATTCACAAACAAAACTCCATTCTGAGGGTTTATATTCAAAACTTGTGACGGTACCTGTGAAATGATCCTGAATTTACGGGTTGACAATTCCTCCAGAAATAATCCCAAATCTTTTGCGATTTCACCCACCACTGTGCCGTGTTTCAATTCTTCTGGGATGGAGTAACGAATCTGTCCGGAAACCAGCTTCCATGCACAAAGCATCAAGATGGACGGTACAGCTTTCTCTCTCAACAAGAACACTGCGAATATCCGTGCCATTTCTTCCATGGGGACGTTATATTCGACTCTCCCGGTTTTCTGTGTATTCAGATATTAATTATTCCACCTCGGTTAAGTCATTATCATGCAGGACAGAGGATGAAAATGAAATAAAAAAAAACAAAACCTTCTCAAGAGATAAATATCCGTCAATAAGCTGCCTGGTTTCATCCCTCGTTGTTGGAGGATGGGTGGTGGATCTCCAGATAAATTTCTCTCCCTTATTGGTAGACAGCGACACAAAGAGTCCTTACCTATAACTACACTGATTTTAGGATAAAGCTAGCCTCTAGTTTTCCAGGGTCTCAGTTTTTGGCTATTGAAAAAGAATGTGTGCCGTGTACAAAAAGTTCGTGTGATTAATGAAGTCTGTTTCAAAAATGAGTGAATGAAAGTTAATTTGATTAATCACAATCTTATATCGACTACAGCAATTGTTGATAAGATAAAAATCACTTTTGAGCTCGCATTGGCGAATCTTTGATGATCCCTAATTTTAAACCAGAGCAGCTGCAATATTCTCTTGATATCAACATATTCAATGAAAAAAGTATAAAAGCATAGCCAAACTGAGCATGGCCTTTATGAACACGTCTATATGCTCAGATAACACGATTCCTTTTTTTCATACAATAAAACACCGATTCTTTAATTTGATGAGAGGGTACTTTTGGAAATAAAAAGAATTCGAACAGCAACATTAACTTTAATTATATATCCTCTTTCAATATTATCATCATTGTAAATTTTCAATCAAATTTTGTTACAATTAAACTTTTGTTGATCGTGTAAAAGTTCTCCATCCAGCGTATGAATCCATCCATTGGCGTACCAATCCGTATTACATTTGAATAGCGGTGGAAAAGCGAAGGAGTGGCTAACCTTAGATGCAGCAATAACTAGTATCTCCCAAAGTACAGTAGTTCACTCGCTGTTTCATTTTAGCTTGCAAGAACTAGGCTCTGGCAACTGTGGACCAAGAACCCTATCTTCCAAAGTAATCACTGCATAAATCATAACAAACGAGCAACACTATTATTGCAGTCAGTTATTACAAAGAATAAAGGAAAGTGCCGGGCTTTCGAATGCATTTATAAATTATAACTGTTGTTCTCAAAGGTAAACTGCATACTTCGGAGGCATGCAAGACGTGATCTCAGTCAGTATTTTGTTGTCCATCAAATATACATTGAACATTGAATTTGTCAGAACATTGTCAGCGATGCAACGTGCGCGCAGCAGAGCTAACAGAAGATAACAAATGACATTTTTTTTCAGAATAAAGCGAAGGAGCAAATGCTATCTATCCAAACGGCAACATACACAAAAAACAACTGGAGGAACTCAGCAGGTCGGGAAGCATCAATGGAGAGGAATAAACAGTCAACGTTTTGGACAGAGACCTTTCATCGGGGCAGGAAAGGAAGGAAGAAGATGACAAAGTATGAAGTTGAGGGGAAGGGAAGGCAGATGATTTGAGAAACCAAGTGAGGGGGGAGGTGGTTTTGTGTGGAAAGGGAACTGACGTGAGAAGTTTGGAGCTGATAGGTTGTAAAAGTAAAGGGCTAAAGAAGGAATCTCAAACACGAGAAAATTTGCAGAAGCTGGACATCCAAAGCAACACAGCATCTTCGGGCTGGTACACCTTATCCGTGCTGAAGTCCTGAAGCAGGGTCTCGGCCCGAAACGTCAACTACTTACTCTTTTCCACAGGCATACCTGGCCTGCTGACTTCCTCTAGTAAACAACAGGAATTCTGCAGATGCTGGAAATTCAAGCAACACACATCAAAGTTGCTGGTGAACGCAGCAGGCCAGGCAGCATCTCTAGGAAAAGGTGCAGTCGACGTTTCAGGCCGAGACCCTTCGTCAAGACGAACTGAAGGAAGAGTTAGTAAGAGATTTGAAAGTGGAGGGGGAAGGGGAGATCCAAAATGATAGGAGAAGACAGGAGGGGGAGGGATGAGCCAAGAGCTGGACAGGTGATTGGCAAAGGGGATATGAAAGGATCATGGGCAGGACGCCCAGGGAGAAAGACAAAGGGGGGGGGGGACCCAGAGGATGGGCAAGGGGTATAGTCAGAGGGACAGAGGCAGAAAAAGGAGAGTGAGAGAAAGAATGTGTGTATAAAAATAAATAACAGATGGGGTACGAGGGGGAGGTGGGGCATTAGCGGAGGTTAGAGAAGTCGATGTTCATGCCATCAGGTTGGAGGCTACCCAGACGGAATATAAGGTGTTGTTCCTCCACCCTGAGTGTGGCTTCATCTTTACAGTAGAGGAGGCCGTGGATAGACATGTCAGAATGGGAATGGGATGTGGAATTGAAATGCGTGGCCACTGGGAGATTCTGCTTTCTCTGGCGGGCAGAGCGTAGGTGTTCAGCAAAGCGCTCTCCCAGTCTGCGTCGGGTCTCGCCAATATATAGAAGGCCACATCGAGAGCACCGGACGCATTATATCACACCAGCCGACTCACAGGTGAAGTGTCGTTTCACCTGGAAGGACTGTCTGAGGCCCTGAATGGTGGTAAGGGAGGAAGTGTAAGGGCATGTGTAGCACTTGCTCCGCTTACAAGGATAAGTGCCAGGAGGGAGATCAGTGGGGAGGGATGGTGGGGGGGGGGGAACGAATGGACAAGGGAGTCGCGTAGGGAGCAATCCCTGAGGAAAGCAGAGAGAGCGGGGGAGGGAAAGATGTGCTTAGTGGTGGGATCCCGTTGCAGGTGGCGGAAGTTACGGAGAATAATATGTTGGACCCGGAGGCTGGTGGGGTGGTAGGTGAGGACCAGGGGAACCCTATTCCTAGTGGGGTGGCGGGAGGATGGAGTGACAGCAGATGTCCGTGAAATGGGGGAGATGCGTTTGAGAGCAGAGTTGATAGTGGAGGAAGGGAAGCCCCTTTCTTTAAAAAAGGCGGACATCTCTCTCGTCCTGGAATGAAAAGCCTCATCCTGAGAGCAGATGCGGCGGAGACGGAGGAATTGCTAGAAGAGGATGGCATTTTTGCAATAAACGGGGGGAGAAGAGGAATAGTCCAGATAGCTGTTAGAGTCAGTAGGATTATAGTAGACATCAGTGGATAAGCTGTCTCCAGAGACAGAGACAGAAAGATCTAGGAAGGGGAGGGAGGTGTCGGAAATGGACCAGGTAAACTTGAGGGCAGGGTGAAAGTTGGAGGCAAAGTTAATAAAGTCAACGAGCTCAGCATGCGTGCAGGAAGCAGCGCCAATGCAGTCGTCGATGTAGCGAAGGAAAAGTGGGGGACAGATACCAGAATAGGCACGGAACATAGATTGTTCCACAAACCCAACAAAAAGGCAGGTATAGCTAGGACCCATACGGGTGCCCATAGCTACACCTTTAGTTTGGAAGAAGTGGGAGGAGCCAAAGGAGAAATTATTAAGAGTAAGGACTAATTCCGCTAGACGGAGCAGAGTGGTGGTAGAGGGGAACTGGTTAGGTCTGGAATCCAAAAAGAAGAGGAGAGCTTTGAGACCTTCCTGGTGGGGGATGGAAGTATATAGGGACAGGACATTCATGGTGAAAATAAAGCGGTGGGGGCCAGGGAACTTAAAATTATCGAAAAAATCATCGAAAAGTTTAAGAGTTCCTCCAGTAGTTCTTTTGTGTTTTGCGGAAAAAGTAATCCGATAAGAGAGAAAGGCGGACACTGGAAAAACGGAATTAGGACGGGCACCAGAAGAAGGCGCAAAACATGTGAAGAAAGGGGAAGGATAGTAGGGAGCTAGGATAGAAAAAGAGAGAATGGTAAGAGGAGTTATAAAAATAGATATTATTGCTGTCAGGTTGGAAGCTGTTGTGGCGGACGGAATGGAGGAGGTCGACGAAGTGGTCCCCCAATCTATGACGGCACTCAGCGATATAGAGGAGGTCGTACCTGGAGCACCAGATGCAATTGATGACCCCGACAAGACTTGGATGTAAAATGTTGCCTCTATTGTCTTTAGCTAAAGTGCATCACTGTTCCAATTTATTGTACAATTGGCATTATTCGAAATGGTATGTTCAAGTCTATTTCATAAAATCCTTCTCAAAAGGCATAGTTAACAAGATGTCTCGACCTAGGTTGTGATTTTGGGAAACCATAACACGGACTGAACTTTAAAGGAAAGTATATTTGCCGTTACCACTAAGTATTAGAATATCAGGAAAATAGCTGAAAGTGCAAGTTAGAGTTCTTTTCCCTCAACTGGGCAACAAAAAAACTCTTTAACGCTTTCGTGTTTGATCTATTGGGACTACTTTCGACATTGTGACAGTTTTAATGTTTTATTGTTTCGTAAGATTGTGCCCTGGGCAGTTGCATATTATCTTGTTTTGTACACGGTAAAATAATAACTAGGGAAAGAAGGACAACCAGCAAATAAGGCAAAGATCACGTAGAGCTGGATTTTACCGCGATATGCAAAAGAAGGAGTAGCTAAATTACAAGTTTTCTCTTTTAAAGAGTGATTCTGCAGATATCAATCACGGGAAACGAAGTAATGGATCCCAACTAGAACAGTGTATATCCAGAGATTCATAAAAGCGGCAGCACATGCAGATAGGGTAGTGATGAAGTCACATAATATGCTTGTTTTCATTAGGTGTGCCATACAATATTAGAAAATCAAAGTCATTGTGCAACTTGTAAAAAAAATCAATAGCAACACGCACAAAACTTTGGAGGAACTCAGCAGGTCAAATAGCATCTATGGAGACGAAGTTTCAAGCCAAGATCCTTCGTCAGAACTGGGAAGGAATGGTGAAGGAGAAGCTAGAATAAGAACGTGTGCAAGGGCAAGGAATACAAGCCGGCAGGTAAGAGTTGAAACCAGGTGAGGGGAAAGATGGGCAGGCGAGGGACAGTGGATGAATTGAGAATTTGTAGTGTGATAGGTGGAAGAGAAAAAGGACTACTGACGAAGGAATCTAATAGGAGAGGAAAGTGGAGCAAAGGAGAAAGGTAAAAAGGAGAATGCCAGAGGGAGAAGATGGGCATGTGTGTAGAAGAGAATGGTTAAGTGGGGTGCCGGAATGGAAATAGAGAAGGAGGGAGAGGAGAAGGGGAAGAATCTACCGGAAGTTAGGGAAATCGATGTTCTTGCCTTCAGATTAGAAGGTACCGAGAAGAAATATGAACCCATATCAAAATCTGCATGTGCGCACTTCTGGTTGTCATCCTATTGGAAAGAACAAGGTTGCATTGGAGGGACTGGAATATTTTCCAGAATGTTGCATGGTGTGAAGTATTCCTGTTATTATGAGACTCTGGATACAATAGTGTTGCATTCCTTAGAGGAAAGAGACTAAGAGATGATCTGATAGCAGTAGATAACTCTTCGAGGTATAGAAGGAAGAATAGGGAGAAATTTCCCGATAACAGAAAGAGCTAAATCCAGACAGCGTAGGTCAACGTGAGGAATGTGGGTTACAGGGATTCTGAGGAATTTTGTGCTTTCACCCAGAGGGTAAGTGAATCCGGAATCACAGTGCTCGACGAAGAAGTGGACTCAGTTGTTCACATCCTATTGTTAAAAGAATATCTAGCCAAGCTCTTTAATTCAGCATGGCCTCGAAGGCTACTGTCCATTGTTGGTTAATGGAACTAGCATCGTATTGTCAGAATGGACATTGTACCATATAGCCTACGGTATAATATGGGACTATTTTATTTCGTAGTAACACGTTATTGAGCATCCTCTATTAGGCGCGTATTGATCTGTATATAACGCAAACACGAGAAAATCTGCAGATGCTGGAAATTCAAACAACACACACAAAATGCTGGTGGAAACCAATAGGCCAGGCAGCATCTTTAGGAAGAAGTGCAGGTCGACGTTTCGGGCCGAGACCCGTCAGTCTTGATGAAGTCTGCCTGGCCTGCTGGGTTCCACCAGCATTTTGTGTGTGTTGTTTGATCTGTATGTATGTGTTCAGTTCGGGTTCCGTAAGTAAAAAGCCCGGTTATCTTAGTTCTAGTCTCTAGCGTTTTTATTTATAGTTTGTTGTGTAACATACACAACAAATTTGCGATGAGGTTAATGAACCTGCATCGTATCGGAATAGAGTTATATTGTGATGCTGATCGATGTTAATGAAGAAAAGAAGGCCAGCGTCCTTGTAATGGGCGCGAAAACATACGGCCTGCTACGGAGCTTGTTAACCCCTGAAAAGCCAGCTGACAAAACGTTCAAGCCAATAGTAGACACTCTACAACAGCATTTAAAACCCAATCGCTGGTCATTGCTGAAAGTTTAAAATTCCATAAACGGAATCAGAGCAAAGATGAAAGCATTTCTGAATATTGTGCTGAATTGCGCAAATTATCAGAACATTGTCAATTTGGAGCTGGTCTTTCAGACGCTTTGAAGATAGGTTAGTCTGTGGCATGTACTGTGAAACCACACAGAAGAAGCTCCTGTGTGAAAAAGACCTTACATTAGAGAAAGCGCTAAACAGCTCAATATCATTAGAAATAGTCGCACGCGGTGCTTCAGAGATACAACAAAAATTTTTGGAATATGTTACGAATAAAATGTCACTGAGCAGAAATTAAAGAAAGTAATGTTACCGTTGCTGGAACAGATCACATGACCCTGATGGTTGTTGGTTTAAAGATAAAGAATGCCAAAACTGTGGCAAACAGGGCCACACTGGCAGAGTATGCAAAGCTAGTAAACATCAGGAAAAGGGCAAAATACAGAGTAACAAGAAACCCCAGAAAGGAAAATACAACAATGTACGCAAAATTAAAGAAAGAATTTCTGATGAAAATGACTCTGACAAAAGTGAATTATCTTGTCTGCCACTTCACAGCGTGGAAGAGACAGGTGATCGAAGAGTAATATGGATCACTCCACAAGTGGCAGGCGTGAGACTGAAAACGGAGTTGGACACAGGCTCAGCATTAACAGTGATCTCTGTACGCAAGTACAAATGACTGTTTTGGTACATACCTCTGAAATGAACTAAACTACTGCTAAAGACTTACACAGGACAGAAAGTGTGTCTCGAAGGCAAAATTAAAGCGACAGTGACCCACCGAGGTAAAACACAGCAACTGAACCTCTTTGTACTGAAAAATGGAGGACCACCGTTGCTGGGACGTGAATGGCTCTGGAAAATTCAGTTGGATTGGCACACCATCAAAGCACTAAATGTGTCAGCAAAGGAGGGCAGCAAGGCTACATCTGAGAGACTGTTGCAAATAATTGCTGACTCTGAGGAAGTGTTCATGAAAGGAATAGGAACACTTCGGGGCATGAAAGCAAAGATTGAAATTGAGGAAAATACATGTCCAAAATTTCACAAAGCCAGACCAGTGCCATATGCAATCCGTCCTACATTAGAGGCAGAGCTGAAATATCTGGAGCAGGCTGTTGTCCTGCCAAAGGTGGATTGGAGTAAATGGGCCGCGCCTATTGTTCCAGTGATGAAGAAAACCTCCAGCACAAAACCAGGAAAACCAAGCAAGGTGCGCATATGTGGTGACTTTAAAGTGACTGTTAACCCGTTCTCCGCACAGTACAGTATCCTCTACCTCGTATTGAGGACATATTTGCTTCCCTGTCAGGAGGGGAACATTTCACAAAAAATAATTTGACCTAGGCTTACCTTCAAATGGAAATCGAGGAATCATCCAAGAAATACCTGACAATAAATACACACAAAGGACTTCATCAGTACAACAGGTTGGTGTTTGGGATAGCATCAGTTCCTGCAAACTGGCAAAGGACAATGGACCAGGTTCTGCAGGGCATTCCAGGGACTCAGTGTTTACCTGGATGACATCATTGTCACCGGCAAAGATGACGACGAACATCTTTATAACCTAAAACAAGTGCTCACTAGGTTACGAGAATATGGGCTCAGAGTTAATTGACAGAAATGTGAGTTTTTCAAAAAGGAAATTTCATACTGTGGGCATGTGATCAACAAGGATGGCTTACAAATGTCTCAAGACAAAACACAAGCGTTGCTTAAGGCACCACCACCTGAAAATGTGTCTCAGCTGAGAGCATATCTTGGTCTAGTGAGCTACTACCACAAGTTCTTGCCTAACCTATCCACGGTCCTACACCCAATAAATGCATTACTGCAGGTAGGGTCACAATAGAAGTGGACGGAGAGCTTTGAGAAAACGTTTCAAGAAACTAAAAGACTCATAACTTCAGACGGGATGCTCGCGAACTTTGACCACTTCTTACCTATCCTCGCCCCATGGGATAGGAGCTTGTTATCGCACAAGTTTCCATTTGGCTCCGAAAGACCAATAGCCTTTGCCTCAAGAACGCTAACTTCTGCTGAACGCATCTACGCGCAGATTGACAGAGAGTTCCTAAGCCTCGTGTGGGGAGTCAAGAAATTCAGTCTCTACCTGTATGGCCAAAAGTTTACTCTGTTGACTGACCATCAGCCTCTCATGTCAATCTTCAACCCAAGGAAAGGCGTTCCAGCGGTGACAGCACAAAGGCTACAGCGATGGTCCCTCTTCTTAGGAGGTCACAGATACGACATCGAACACAAGGGGACCAAGCAGCACGGCAACGCAGATGGTTTGTCACGTTTACCACTGCCCACTTCCGAGGTAACTACGCAAATAGATTCAGCATGGATCATTCAGACAGCAATAGTTGAAAAATTACCAGTAACAAACAGACTCATTGAAAGGGCAACACACAATGACTCTCCCTTGTCAAAAGTGTATGACATCACGGTAAAGGGGTGGTCAGCGCGGGGAAAAACACTGTTTTTAGCTCTGTCAGCGAGGAAAGAGCAGTTGTCATTGTGTCGGGGAACACTGATGTGTGGCTCACGAGTTGTGATTCCTCCCAAGTTACGCAGTAGAGTGCTGGAGGAACTGCACGAGGGACACATGGGTACCGTGAAGATGAAAGGTCTTCCCCGTGCCTATGTGTGGTGGCCAGGAATCGATAAACAAATTGAGAACGTGACCAAGAACTGCTCTGGATGTCAAAAGATCCAGAACACACCACCACAAGCCCCTCTCCATCCGTGGGAGTGGCTCTCCGCATCATGGCAGCGAGTGCACATTGACTTTGCTGGACCAATCATGGACTCTTACCTTTTGAATCGCCGTTGATGCACATTCCAAATGGCCAGAGGTAATCAAAATGAAGTCAACGACATCGAAAAAGACCTTTACAATACTGAGTACCATGTTCGCCAGGAATGGCATACCAGAGTAAATCTGCACAGACAATGCACGACAATTTGTCTCTGAAGAATTCAAAAGTTTTTTGAAGTACAATGGAATCAAGCACTTTACATCGGCCCCTTACCATCCATCCACAAATGGCTTGGCAGAAAGATTTGTACAGACTTTCAAGAAAGCCCTTAAGGCAAGGGACAGCGAAAATCGACCACTACAAGACAAGATAGACAGCCTCCTACTAGCCTTTCGCAATGCAGTACATACAACCACTAACCAGACTCCAGCAATGATGTTTCTGAACAGCCACCTGACGTCCCGCATGGATCTTCTCAAACCAAATGTACGGCGTAATGTAGAGAACAGACACTTCAAACTTTTGAATGTTAAGTCAATGCGAAGCTTCAATGTGGGACAGCCAGTTCTTGCCGGACTGAAAACTGGCAGCCGGGTATAATTTCCGCCATAGACGGGACACTGATGTGTAGAGTACAGGTGGGAGACAATGTATGGAGGCATCATGTGGATCAAGTCCTGGATGCTCAGGTGAAAAACTCAACAACACCTTGCTGTCATAGTCCGGTCCGTGAAGTCCGTATTCCGGTTCACGGTCCGGTCCATCGACCCTTGCTCCAGGTTTTCCTTTCTACCCTGTCTCTGTCCTTGTTGAGATAATTGAGACAGCTGATGCTAATTGGGGCTGGCTGTATAAATACCTCCGGAGACCAGGGCGTGGTTGCTGGATTGTTCGTGTCCTTACTTCTCTTATCCCTCGTCTGCCTTCTGTTTTGTCTCCTGAAACCCTTACCTTGTCTTGCTGGAAACCCTCGCCTCGCCTTGCCTGCAGTTTTGTGCTGGAGCCACCCTGTTCCTAGCTCCCTTCCTGTCCCTTGCCTCCGTCCAGGTAAGCCAGACCGTCTCGCCGTTACCTGGGGTCGGTTCTGTCCCCTCCTGTCCCTTGCCTCCGCCCAGGTAAGCCAGGCCGTCTCGCCGTTACCTGGGGTTGGTTCTGTCCCCTCCCGTGCCTTGCCTCCGCCCAGGTAAGCCAGGCCATCTCGCCGTTACCTGGGGTGGTTCTGCCCCTTCCTGTCCCTTGCCTCTGTTGGGTGGTAAACCGCGCTCTGCCCAGGAGATCCGCGCTCTGCCCAGGAGATCCGCGCCCTGCTCAGGAGATCCGCGCTCTGCCCAGGTGATCCGCGCCCTGCCCCGGAGGAGCCAAGTCTCATGTCTCCAGGCTCTAGCCTCGCCTAGCCTCAAGTCTCCTGTCTCCAGCCTCCAGTCTCGCCTAGCATCAAGTCTCCTGTCTCCAGCCTGCAGCCTCGCCTCGCCTCAAGTCTCCTGTCTCCAGCCTGCAGCCTCGCCTCGCCTCAAGTCTCCTGTCTCCAGCCTGCAGCCTCGCCTCGCCTCAAGTCTCCTGTCTCCAGCCTGCAGCCTCGCCTCGCCTCAAGTCTCCTGTCTCCAGCCTGCAGCCTCGCCTCGCCTCAAGTCTCCTGTCTCCAGCCTGCAGCCTCGCCTCGCCTCGCCTCAAGTCTCCTGTCTCCTGTCTCCTGTCTCCTGTCTGCAGCCTCGCCTCTCCTCGCCTCAAGTCTCCTGTCTCCTGTCTCCTGTCTCCTGTCTGCAGCCTCACCTCGTTATACTTTGTTATAATTTCATATTATTAAATTACTAATTAAACAGTTGGTGGGCGTTTGTATATTAGGGGTACACATACAGTATTTGTTTAGCGTAGTGCCCCTGTTAACTTAAAAAAAAAACAGTTGATACACTTTTAAAATAAAAGGGGAGGAGTGTACCATATAGCCTACTGTATAATATGGGACTATTTTATGTCGTAGAAACACGTTATTGGGCGTGCGCTATTAGACACGTATTGATCTGTATATATGTGTTCAGTTCGGGTTTCATTAGGACCTTCTCTTCCTGTGCCGCTCCTTTCAAAGAATTAAGGATCTGTATTTGCAAATCCCCCTTTTCTTCCGTACTCCTCGGTACCCTACGCCAGCGGTCCCCAACCACCGGGCCGCGAGGAAACGATATGAGTCAGCTGCACATTTCCTCATTCCCTGTCACGCACTGTTGAACTTGAAGATAGGGTTTTTGCCTGGATTTGCTGGGACATCCAGTATATAGGGCTAAATTGGTTTGTCCCATACGGGACCGCCCTTGCCTGGTATTTCCCCCGCTAAGGTAAAGCATTCCTATGAAACCATTCGTGTCGAAATGGCGTAAAGCGAAGAAGCAATTACCATTAATTTATATGGGAAAAGTTTTTGAGCGTTCCCAGACCCAAAAATAACCTACCAAATCATACCAAATAACACATAAAACCTAAAATAACACTAACATATATCAAAAGCAGGGATTATATGATAAATACACAGCCGATATAAAGTAGTAATAATGTATGTACAGTGTTATCGGGAAGATTAAGCCAAAACCGATTTTTGGGGGGAAAAGATCGGCAGGTACTCGCATGCGCACGTCACATATGCGCACGTCACGCATCCGCACACAGGTGCCCGCGCAAGGCTTCATGGTCATGGCAATCTTTCTAGGGGTAAACACATTACTACTATTACGTCGACTCAGGCCTAGGGGGCCGGCGTAGGGCAGGATGACGGACTCTCCACTTCTCCCACGCCCTCATCAGTGTTTTCAGTTCATCTTCATTAGCCGCGCCGCTGACTTCTAGGAGCGTGTTGACCATAGTCTTGGGAGGGCGCCCAAGGTTCATCCTCCCATGCTTGAGCTCCCATATAATGACTAGGCTGGCAGATAGCTCGGGGTGGCGTAGACAGTGCCCCGCTAGTTGCAGTCTTCTCGCTTCGATTTTAGTGGAGAGCATCGTTAGGTTGTTATAGAGCTCAACATTCGTCATGTGCTGTTGCTAACTCACATCAAGAGCCATCCGGAGCATTCGTGTATAGCAACTATCTAGAGACTTTCGTACCGTCTTGGTGAGTGTCCACGTCTCACATCCGTACGTGAGAGTGGACTCTATGACTGCTATGAAAATCCTCTTTTTTAAGCCCTCTGGTCAGGTTCGACTTCCAGATTTCCTTCATGTCATTCATAGCCCTCCACGCCAGCGCCTTCCGTATCTTTATGTCCTTCTCCGAACTCATCATTCTTGACCCGAGGTACTTGTAGTCAAAGACTTTCTTAATGGTATGTTTCTCTATGGTCATGAGAGTACCTTCGTCGCAGTTAAACGCCATGTGCTCGCCATGTCCCGTATTTGACTGCTACTTTTGTCCCCTATTTGAGAGTGAGAAAGTTGGCAACCCTAACTGTAAACGACATGCTGAGGCGAGTTTAACCCCATTTGAATACCCCCCGCCCCCCGCGGTCGGCCGGTCCGCAAGAATATTGTGAATATTAAACCGGTCCGCGGTGCAAAAAAGGTTGGAGACCCTTGCCCTTCACTTAACTTGTAAGACCTATGTACCACTGTTGGTCCTCCGGAAGTGCAACACCTCACACTTCTTTGCATTAAATTCTATGTGTCGTTTTCCGCCAGATGGTCCAGGTATCGCTGCAAGCATTGATAGTCTTCTTCGCTGTCCACTGCTCCTCCAAACTTGATGTCAACAGAATTTACGACACTATCATCATCCAGGTCATTGATATGGATGACAAGCAACAACGGGCATAACACGGAACAGAGTGCTACACTACTAGTCGCAGGCTTACAGTCGGAGGGTCAACCATGTACAGCCATTCTCTGACTACTTCGTGAATTCACGATCTAATTTACTTTAATACTTCATCTTGAATATCAAGCGACTGAATAATTATGACTAACCTCCTAAGTGGAAGCTTGTCAAAGGCTTTACTAAAGTCCATGCAGACAGTATTAACTGCCTTGCTTTCATCAACTTCCCAGGTGCCTTCCTGGAAATACTCCAAAGATTGGTTGAACATGATTCACCACGCACAAAACCATGCTGAATATATCTAATCAGTCCCCGTCTATCCAAATAATTATATATCCGTTTCCTTGGAATACCTTCCAATAACCTTTCCACTACTGACGTTTGGCTCGCCGGCCTATAATTTTCTGTGTTATTCTTTAAAACAATAAAGAGTATTAGCTCTCCTCCAATCTTCTGCACCTCATCTGTGGCAAAGCGTGTTATAAATACCTTTGCAGGGGCTCCTACAATTTGTGCACTCTCCTCCCACAGGGGATTTATTCACCCTAACTTCCTTCAGGACAGCAAGCATCTCTTCTTCCATAATCTGTGCAGGGTCCACGTGTACTCTAGTGGGGAGAGTTTAGAAACTGAAAGGATAAAAGGACCTTGATGCGTGATAGACCCATCAATACTAGACAATATCTGAGCTATGAATTACAACGGGCATAGAAAAGGCGTGTAAAAAGTGCAATGTTGTGATAATCATGTGGAATTTCAAGATGCAAAGAGATTGAAAAAATCAGGTTGGTGCTGGATCCCAAGAGGGGAAATTTGTAGAATGCCTACAAGAAGGCGTTATAGAACAACTTATGGTTGAGCCGACTAATGGAATGGTAATTCTGGATTGGGTGTAACGTAACCACGCCGATTTGATTAGGGAACTAAAGCTAAATGAACACTTAAGAGGCATTGATAATAATATTTGTGTTGGGCATGTGGCCAAGTGGTTAAGGCGTTCGTCTGGTGATCTGAAGGTCGCTAGTTCGAGCCTCAGCTGTGGCAGCGTGTTTGTGTCCTTGAGCAAGGCACTTAACCACACATTGCTCTGTGCGAGGAGTGGCGCCCCACACAGACTTCCAATCTGTGCCTTGTAAAGCATGAAAATGCCCGAAGCAGGCCTCCCAATGTCTGAGTCGACGTTCCCTTCTCCCTCCTCTCCCCGATAATAATATGGAAGAAGCACCATGCAGTTTGAGACGAGAAGCCAAGATCAGATGTGGAATAAAGAGAATTATAGAGGCTTGTGATTGGAGCTGGACAAAATTGATTGGAAGGGCACACTAACAGGGCTGACGACAGAACACCTGGACTAGACAGACTGCACCACTGAGTTCTGAAAGAGGTAGCTGAAGAGATTGTGGACGCTAGGTAATGATCATTGAATAATTACTAGATTCTGAAATGGCTCCAGAGGACTGGAAAATTGCAAATGTGACTCCACCCTTTAAGACAGGAGGGAGAAAGAAGAAAGGAAATTATAGGCCGTTGTGCTTGACCAGTGGTTGGGAAGATGTTGGAGTCTATTATTAATGATGTGGTTTCAAAGTACGAGGTGACACATGATAAAATAGGCCAATGTCAGCAACGTTTGCTAAGGGGGACATCTTGCCTAAGATATCTGCTGTAATTCACTGAGTAATGACAAGTAGAATGGACAAGTAAGTGTAGTGGATGTTGTGTATTTGGATTTTCAGAAGACCTTTGCAGAGGTGTCGCACATGATGCTATTTAACATGATAACAGCTCATTGCATTACTGGAAAGATTCTAGCATGGATAAAACAGTGGCTGATTGGGAGGAAGCAAAGATTGGGAATAAATAGATCCTTTTTTGATTGGCTTCTGGCGACTCCTGTTTTTTTCACAGAGGTCTGTGTTAGCACAGATTATTATTAAGTTATATGTTAATGATTTGGATAATGGAATTGAATGCTTTGTTGCAAAGTTTGTATACAATGTGAAGATAGGTGGATATGCAGGTAGTTTTCAGGAAGAAGAGAGGCTGCAGGACTTAGACAGGTTGGAAAAATGGACAAAGAAAGGGCAAATGGAATACAATGCCGGGAAGCATATGATCATGCACTTTGCAGAACAAATAAAGGGTTGGCTATTTTCTGAATGGAAAGAAAAATACAAAAAAAAACATGGAGCTGAAATAGGACTTGTGAGTCCTTGTGCAAGATTCTCTCCAAAGATTAGTTTGCAGGTTGAGTCTGTGCTAAGGAAGGAAAATGCAATTTTAGAATTCATTTCAAGAGGACTAGAATACAAAAGCAGGGATATAATTCTGAAAGCACTGGTGAATTATCACTTTGAGTATTGTGTGAAGGTCTGGGCCACTTATCTGAGAAAGGATATGTTGTGACTGGAGGGAGTTCAAAGGAGGTTCAGAAAAATATTCACAGCTTGTAATATGAAGAACGTCAGGTAGCTGTGGGCCTGTATTCACTATAACTCAGAAGAATGAGAGGTAACTGTTTTTAAACCTATCAAATGATGAAAGGCCTTGATAGAGTGGATGTGAAGAGAATTTTTCCTATAGTGGGAGAGTCTAAGACCAGAGGACACAACTTCAGAATTGAGGGGCGTCCTTTTAGAACGGAGATAAGGAGAAATTTCTTCAGACAGACCGTGGTGAATCTGTGGAATCGTTTGCTGCAGGGACCTGTGGATGCCAAATATTTGTCCATATTTAAAGCAGAGGTTTATAGATTCTTGATTGGTCATGGCATGAAGGAATATGGGAAGAAGGTAGGAAGTTGGTGCTGAAAAGAAATTGCATCAACCATGATGAAATGGTTGAGCAGACACGATGGGCCAAACGGATTAATTCTGCTCCTATATCTTATGGTCCTATGTTTAAACGATCTGCTCAACATGATGTGCCAAAGGGCCTATGCTGTTCGATTTTCTATGTTTTATACTCTATTTAGAAGTTTGACTTTTGGGGCTGAGAGGAAAATTGGATTTCACCTACCTGCCTTTTCCCTATAACATTAATTCCTCTGCTATGCAAAATTCTATCCAACGTTGTTTTAACTATATTTACCGAGGTAGCCTCCATTGCTTCATTGAACAAAGAATGCCACAGAATCATCACTCTCCGGGAAAAGCAGTTCCTTCTCTCCGTCCAAAATCTACTCCCCCGAATCTTTCAGCCATGTTCCCTCGTTCTCGTCCCACCTACCAGTGGAAACAACTTTCCTGCCTCTGTCTTATCTGTCTCTTTCATAATTGCATATGTTTCTATAAGATCTCCTCTCATTATTCCGAATTCTAGCGAGTACAGTCCCAGGCGACTCCATCTCTTCTCATAGTCTACCCCCTCATCTCTGGAATCAACCTGCTGAACCTCCTCTGCTCGAACTCCAAAGTCAGTATATCCTTCGCCAGGTAATGAGACAAGAACTTCACGCAGTAATCCAGGTGAGGCCCCACTAATACTCTGTACAGTTACAGCATTACTTCCCTGCTCAAATTCAATCCCTCTAGTAATGACGGCCAACACAACATTTGTCTTCTTGATAGCCTGCTGCACCTGCTACCACCTTTTGTGATTCATAAACAAGTAATCCCAAGTTCCTCGGCACTGCAGCATTTTTTACCATTGAAATAATAATTGGATCTTCGATTTTCCTTCCAAAGTGGATAATTTCGCTGTACTGCATCTGCCAGACCCGTGCCCACTCAAAACCTATCTATAGCTCTCTGCAGACTCTTCTTATCTTCTGCACAATTGGCTTTTCCACTCAATTTAGTGTCACCTGCAAAGAAGTTACACTATACCCAGTCCCATCTTCCAAGTCATTAATGTATATCGTGAATAGTTGCGGGCCCAGCACCAACCCCTGCCTCAAAGAACCCCAGCAAGTTTGTCAAACAGGACCTGGCTTTGCTGAATTCACATCGTGTAGGCCTGGTAGATCCATTTCTTTCCAGATTCTTATCTATTTCTTCTTTAATGATAGCTTCAAGCATCTTCTTAACTGCAGGCCTATAGTTACTTTTTTGCCTACATCTCTTTTTGGAACTGTGGCATGACATATGCCATCTTCCAGTCCGCCAGGATTACCCAGAGTCCAGAGAATTTTGGTAAATTATCACCAAAGCTTCCACTAAAACTTTCTCTATTTCTTTCAATATTCTGGGATGCATTCCATCAGGATCTGGGGACTTATCTATCAGCAAGCCCACAAGTTTGCTCAAAACTACCTCTTTAGTAATAGCTATTGTATTGAGGTCCGCACCTCCCATTGCACCATAACTTCTATCTTTGGCATGTTAGACCTGTCCGCCACTGTGAAGACCGAAAGAAAATAGTCATTCAAAGCTCGGCCATTTCCTCATTACCCAATATCAATTCCCCCTTCTCATTGGCCAAGGGACCAACATGTTCTGCTTTATATAATTATAAAAAATTTAGTATCCGTGTTCATATTTTGTGCTAATTTATTATCATAATCTATGTTCCCTTTCTTTATTGCTCGCTTAGTGTTTCATTGTTGCTTTTTAAAGATTTCCCAATCTTCCAATTTCACACTACTCCTGGCGACTTTGTACACACGAGTATTTAATTTGATGCTTTCTTTTATTTCCTTAGTTATCCAAGGCTGGCTTTCCCAACTCTTACTGTCATTGCTTTTAATTGGAATATACTTCTGTGGAGTACCGCAAAAAAATCTCTTTGAATGTCTTCCACTGTTTCTCAACTGTCCCACCATATAGCTTCTGTTCCCAGTCTACACTGGCCAACTATTGCACGCTCCATTTATATGGGAAACTCAATCATACTGTGATCAGTCTTTCTAAGAGGATCTCTAATTACAAGTTCACTAATTTTACCTGTTTCATTCCCAAGAACCAGATCTAAGATAAGATGTAGTTTCAGTCACATGCTGTTCAAGAAAGCTATTAAGGACGCATTCCATGACGTCCTCCTCAAGACTGCCTTGACCAACATGATTCGCCCAATCTACGTGCAAATTAGAGTCCCCTACGATAACTGCTGTTCTGTTCTTACATGCCTCGGATATTTCTTTGTTTATTGCCTGTACCATTGTAATGTTATTATACGGTGACCAACAGACAGCTCTCACCAGTGATTTTTTTCACTATACTATTCCTAATCTCTACCCAGACGGATTCAACCTTCTGCTCCTTAGATCTTATATCGTCTCTCACTGTCGCCCCGATCTCATCTTTAACTAATAACGCTACCCCACGTCCTTTACCTTCCTCCCTATCTTCCCGTACTACCTGATATCCTTGGATATTTAATTCTCAATCCTCTCCACCCTGTAACCACGTTTCTGTAATAGCTACTAAATCTACCCCGTTTTACTGACTTGTGCCACAAGTTCACTGACTTTGTTTCGAATACTACGGACATTTAGATAGAGTGCTTAATACTCATTGTGCTTTTAAAATCTTGGATTCTTTTTCTATTTTGTACTTGACTTTTCTTCACTCCACTCTTACTTTTCTCTCTTATTTTTGTTTTTACTTTATCTTTATCCACACTTTCCTGTTTTACTTTATACGTACTTCTGCAGTCTGTTGAACCCACAACCACCACCACCATACTATTTAGTTTCAAGCTTTATCCACAGCCCCACTGTGATTCACTAGTATCCATGACCCATCACGGTTCAGGTGGTGCCCGTTCCATTGGAACAGTTCACACAAAATGCTGGAGGAACTGAGCAGGTCAGGCAGTATCTATAGGACAAAAGGACAGTCGACATTTCGGGTCGAAACTCTTGCAGATTTTCTTTTTTTTCGTCATTCCAATAAACCTTTCCTACATCAATCCTTGAGCCACAGATTTAAATCTCTAATCTTCTTGACCCTGTGCCAATTTGTACGTGGCTCAGGCGGAAATCCAAAGATTATCACCTTTTTGGTTCTGCTTTTTAATTTAGTCCCAAGCTGCTCAAATTCCCTCAGCAGAACCTCTTCCCTCGTTCTACCTATGTCGTAGTACCCACGTAGATCACGATAAGTGCATCTTTCCCCTCTTACTGCAGATTCCTCTGCAGGTCAAGTAAGATGCCCCGAACCTGGGCACCAGACAGGCAACACAGCCGTCAGGACGCTCTATCCTCACGACAGAGAACTCTGTCTATTCCCTGACTATACTGTATTTCTCTTCGCTCTCCCCCACCCCCATTGAATGGTTCTTTGAACTACGATGCCACAGTCAGGTTACTCATCCTTTCTACAGTGCCCCATTCCCATCCACACAGGGAGAAGAAAATCTCAGACCTGTCGGACTAGCTCAAGCGCTGAGGCTCGTCCACTATTATCTTTTGAATCCATTACCCGCCTCACTTGCAGTGACACCCTCTTGTCCCTGACCACAGACCGAATTTGAGGCAGCCATGATGGAATACGGAGCAGATTCCATGGTCGGAATAGTCTAATTCCGCTCCTACAGTACTGGGCAAATATCTTAGGCACATTTCGCTATATATACTTATACATCATGTATTGCACTTTACTACTGCGCAAAAAAATGACATATGTGAGCGATGATAAACCTGAACTACTGAAGTAAAGATTATCCCAATTTCGCTGATTTATTTTTATCTCGTTGATCCTAGTAAGACTGCTTGTAAATAGGTGAATCACTCTCTACGGCATATCCTGTCTCTGACGTAACTTTAAAATTATGTCATAAAGTTATTTGTTTGGCTGATCCAGCATTTCTGTGTAAAAGTGAATATCACGTTGTGGCAACAGTGTGAACTATTGAACATTCATCAAATGGCCTTTTTCATTAAAGGACTGCCTTTTATTAAGCAGTTATAGACGGTTAGCATTGTCGTGAGAAACTCTCAAAGTGATGTCTTGTGGTTGGAATATTTGTACACGAACTTCCAACAATATTTTACTTGAACGAGATATGACTCCTAAAATTAGGTTCACTTCATCTTCGTGCTAATTAATTGTTATTTTTTCCGGAGGTCTTTGTTAAGTGCTAAAATGAATCTGCATTTGGTGAGCCAATTATTCATGTGTAAGTGATACTTGCCACGAATGTGGATAACAGATTATTAACAACTGAGTGTAGGTTGGGTGACAACCTACAGGAGTTTTTTTTTGTCAGCAACACAGTCTGAAATAATCTCCCGCAATGTCGTGCTGATGCCAGCATTTCAGCAGCATTGCGTGATCCCAGATGGTGCTGCAGCTGAGCAATACTATAAGTTTGCAGAATACGACTTAGATCAGAGATTGAGGATTACAATAGTTTTGGGTATCTGATTTCAGAGAACAAATTATTTTGATAGGAATTGGAGAAGTCGGAATAGAGTATTTTAAGTCGGATTAGAAGTAAAACTAAACTGATGTGAATTATACTTCGAAACATGGGAGGACATGTACCGTGAAGCTACAAGGCTTTCACTGAACGTTGATTATGTTGTATTCACAAATATAAGAAAATCAGTTGATGTTGGAGATCCAAAGCAACCTACACAAAATGCTAGAGGAAGACAGCAGGCCAGACAGTATCTATGGAAAAGGTTAAACAGTCGACATTTCGGGCCGACGCTCTTATTCAGGGCCGGTCTTGCATAAGGGCCTCGTCCCGAACGTCGACAATTTACTCTATTCCATAGATGCTGCCAAGCCTGCTGAGTTCTTCCAGCGTTGTGTGTGTGTTACTTATAAGTTCTATTGCTCGGTTAGATCAGGTGCAATAGATACGTTTGAGAAATTGAGAAGTAATATTATCGTAAGATCGGCTTAAATATAAATTATCAATATCTGAAACAAATACAAAAGGAATTCAACCGCATATAAAAGTTATTATATACTTGGAATTTTGGGTAGCGTTTTGCTACACCACTGATTTTTTCTGACAATTCTGTTACACTTACCCCATCCGACCGACTGTTCCTCGCTTTTGTATTTTCTGCTGGCACATATTTAGAGCACTTTTCAATGGTTCCATGCATTTGCTGACCGAATGGTGTGAAAAGTAATTCCATTGGTTCCTTCGTGGAACGAATTTTATAGGAGTGTGTTCCGGAAAGAGATCCATTTCCCTGAATCTCAAGGATACTGGGAAGGAAGTGGGAATCCGGCACAATACGCATGTTAACTGTCGAATTGTCATATTCCAAATCTCTTCTGCTGCAACACTTAGTGGTGCAGGCACGTCGAGAAGCAGGATTGGTGCCCACTGGGCAAATAGCCACAACAAGGACAATTATGACGATTAAAAGAATAAAAGATGTTGCTCCCAAAGTAATTATTATATAAAAGGACAATCTCTGCGTGTCTTCCAAATCGTCACTCGCTTCATTGACGTCCACCAGACCCTCCGACTGTTCCTCAACTATTGTCAACATAAAGGTGGCGGTGGTAGAGAGTGCGGGATAACCGTTATCTTTCACCTGGACAACCAGTCTCTGAGCCGTTGCGTCGCTATCTTTAAATCGCCTGACATTTCTTACTTCCCCTGAACTATATGAAACTGCAAAGAGACCCGGATCACTGGACTGTAGAATTTCATAAGAAAGTTTTCCATTCTTACCAGAGTCTGCGTCAAAAGCAATGACCTTTGTTATCAAATATCCAGGATCTGCAGATCGCGGGACACGCAAACTGGTATTGCCTTCGGTTGGACTTGATAGTATGACAGGTGGATTATCATTTTGATCCAAGACTATCACCTTCACTGTAACGTCGCTTGAAAGTGATGGTACGCCGGAATCCTGAGCTCGAACGTGAAACTGAAAACGTTTAAATTGCTCGTAATCAAATGGTCGGATTGAATAGATGCTTCCATTGTTTGAGTTAATGTAGAGATAGGATGATACGGGGACTGATTCAATCTGGTTCTCCAGAATTGTGTAAAACAGCTGTGAATTTCGATCAGTGTCAAGATCCAGAGCTGTCACTGATCCGATGTAACTGCCAGGTTCATTGTTTTCCGCCACATAGGCCGTGTAGGACGGCTGCGTAAAGCGTGGCGTATTATCATTTATATCTGAGATATTTACCACAATTGTCCGGATGGTCGATAACGGTGGGATCCCACGATCTTTGCAAGTTACAGTTATTTTATGTTGAGGAGCAGTTTCTCTATCCAGTTTTGCGTTTGTGACGAGTCTGTAAGAATTAGTAAAGGAAGATTCCAGGTCAAAGGGTAAAGTGGGTGAAATAGAACAATCGATATATCCATTTTTATTGGAATCTCGGTCAGTTACACCAATCAAAGCGATTAAAGTTCCCGTCGGAACATCCTCACTGATTGTTTCAGCCCCAGAATTAATTGTTAACTCAGGAGTGTTGTCATTGACGTCTGCGATCTCCACCCGCACACTGCAATGTGTAGATAATGACTGCACACTTCTGTCTCTCGCTTCTACATGAATCTGATAAACATCAGCTTCTTCAAAATCCAACATTTCTTTTGTACGGATCTCCCCAGACTTGGGTTCAATCGTAAATATTTCAGTTATTCTTGGCTCATTGTAACTGCTGAAAGAATAAATGACTTCGCCATTTGTACCTTCGTCTAAATCAGTCGCGTTAAGCTTAATCACCAAATAATTTAGCAGCACGTTCTCCATTAGACTAACACTATACATCAACTTTTCAAAAACTGGTACATTATCATTAACATCCAAGATATCAATTGTTATTCGAGCAGTACCTGACCTTTCTGGAGCACCGCCGTCAATAGCAGTCAGTAATAAATTGTATACTGATTGTTTTTCCCGATCGAGGTTGCTCTGTAGCACTAATTCGGGTAACTTCCACTTCCCAAGACTTTGTACATCTAATGTAAAATGGTCATTTTTAGTGAGCTGGTACGTACGAATAGAATTATTTCTTCCATCCAGGTCGTTCGCGCCCTCTAACAGAAAACGTGCTCCTGGTATCGCAGATTCTGATATTTTCAAACGTATTTCACTTTTCTGAAAAATCGGGGAATTATCGTTCACATCCAGAATTTCAACCTCCACTCGGTACTGTTCCACAGGATTTTCAATCACGGCTTCCGCGAGCAATGCACAGTTATTGCTCTGTCCACATAACTGTTCTCTGTCAATTCTCGCACTCACAAATAAGATTCCATTTATGCTATTCACATCCAAATATTGTTTGGAAGCGGAGGAAACAATTCTAAATTTACGACTCTGCAGGTCTTTTATACTCAAACCCAAATCTTTTCCGAGTTCTCCGACGAAGGCACCGAGTTCCAGCTCTTCTGGAATAGAGTAGCGAATCTGTCCGGAAACCAGGTTCCACACACAAAGCAGAAAGATGGATGATATCACCGACTTTCCGTGCATGCAGAGCATGTTCCTTTGTGCTATTCCTTCTGTGTGATAGACTGTAAATATCTGAGAAATGATTTTAGTTGACATCATCCTCCAGCAAATCCAAGCCAATACCCTTATTGCGGGAAATAAGTTGAAAAAGTACGATCGGTTGAACAGTTGGTTCGCTGCGTTCGCACACACACCGCCATTATTTTGCTTCCTTTCCCGGATAATGGGGGGATGGGTGGTGGATCACTAGCTGCATTTCACCTCCTTATTGGTAGACAGCGACACAAAGAGTCTCAGCCTATAACTGCACTGAAAATGTTGTCAAAACTGAACTCCAGTTAGCGTCTTAAACTTCGAATTTTTTTGGAAACGGTAAAATCATTTGAAATGACATTGCAAAGGAGAATGGTTTATAGATATTTGAACTACAGACACGTTATCTAAACGATGATAAATATATAGAAGAGTCTTTCTTTCGCTTAGATATGTGCAGAGATATTAAGAACAGTTATTACGCAATTAAAAATAAAATTTAAATTTTGTTTGAGAGAATTTGTTTCAATCTCTGCTACATTTCTAAACAAGGTAAAAATATGTTCTCGTTTAAATTTCTCTCAAATCCATAATCACCATTATGCAGAATTCATAACCACTCGCTTAAATTTCAACGTGGTTCTTCATCGCAACGCAGACAAAATGCTGGAGGAACTCCGCAGGCCAGGCAGTCTGGCAGTCCTGATGAAGGGTCTCGACTTGATACGTCACCTACTTATTGTTTTTCACAGATGCTGCATGGTCTGCTGAGATCCTCCAACATTTTGTGTGTGAGACTCCAAATGATCCGATGTTCATTCAGGTTCAGCTCCAAATCCTTAACACGGTCTGCAAGAAGCTGCAACTGGATGCAGTTCTTGCAGGTGTAGCCTTCAGGGACAGTGGAGGTCTTCCTGCTTTCCCACGTCCCGAGAGAGGAGCATTTCATTATCAGGTCTGGCACCCCCACTGCTCTAAATGTGCAACAAAAATAAATGAATAATAATCAAACGAACAATTCTCCGTATAGCCTTCGTCTATCCTCAGTGAAGTCTCTATTAGTCAAAGACTGAACTCTCCACTCTGACACTCTACATTCACGCAATGACTGCTCCACTTAAACCTAACCTCTTTTTTTTGAACCTTGCCAAATGCATAATTACGAACACTTCAACAGCTCCAAGTGATATTTGGCGCACTAATGCTCCCGCTACTATGTTGAAGTATCTCAGTAAGATACAAGCACCCTCACCATCTAAGTAATTTTGTTTCTTGGCGTGAGCATTGACTATTTTCTGATATGAGTATCTTGTCCCGAAGTAATGGACCAATCAGGTACACTTTCAGCCAGGACATGTTGGATCCACCAAAGACCTGTGCTTGTCTATCCTTAAAAGGGTTAACAGCAACTTCAGTCGTGGACAACTTTCCCAAGCCCTCATATTCTACATGTTACGACACTCCAGCATCAATGATCACAGATGTATTATGCCTTAGCAACGTCGGAACAGGGCGTGAGGAGTGATGACGTCACGTGGCAGCGACGAATGACAGGGCTTTGCAGCTTGTGGCTGCCAAACGCCCTTTAACATTTCAATGGAATTTTCAAGTAATAAGTTGAAATAGACGAAATGAATAACGTTATTTAAAATATTATAAAATATAAAAGTATAAATTTATTAAAAATTCTATACTAATCGGAAGAAACTATAGCATAGCTGGCTGTGCAAAGATGAGGAGCTGGTTGAGAAAGCTATAGAATCAGTAAAATTATGCTAGTTAAAACATGGAAAATTGAAATAAAATCAGCCAGTTCTCTAAATACTCAGTAAACCATACAAGATAATGAAGAGAGAAACATACATCGCAAATTCTGCTGTGGCTGTCTCTATTGGAGGGTGAATATCGTCTCTCTTTATGAGTAGGGGGAGCGGGACAGACAGACAGACAGACAGACAGACAGATAGACAAATAGATAGATAGACAGCGAGACAGATTGACAAATAGACTGATAGATAGATAGATCGATAGCGAGAGATCAAACAAATAGACATGTAGATAGATTGAGAAGGTAGTTGCCAGAAATCTGAAACAAAATGGAGTACTGGAGGTACCGGGCAAGTCAGAAAGCATTTGAAAAGATAACAATAGAATTAATATTGATAAATATTTATCAAAAATATACTTTGATAGGAACGCCAAGAAGGACGGAGAGATTGGCACTGATATTTTCCCTCTTTTAAAGACAGAATTGTTACAATCGCCTCGCCATTGATGGCTGCGCGCTTCGTGCTGGAAGTTTGCATTAAAAAGGATTGGTGACCAGGAGTGGGCGGGGATGAGTTGGCCGAATGGCTCATTAACGTGCTCTTTGACTCTCTCATACAACTTTCATACTCTGCTTTGATTCGTCTGGACAACTAGCATTACTGTTCTACGTCAAATAATTGAAATTGTTTGCAAAACTGCAATTATTGTTATGAATACTTTTAGCGGGATTAATTACACCTTCTTTCCAAATAATTTTGCAAATTTAAAGATCATACATTTTTGATTTATCTAATCATGTTAAATTACCTAATGACCCTGAAAGTAATCAGGTGAAGGATTGCTATTATGTTCTGTTGGAAATTACTTCAAACAGAAATGGGATGCTGCGACGGCGAATCAACATATTTACTCGATCACAGCACGTTCTGTGAAGGTATAAATATTTCTTTCTACCCCTTTAACCAAATGTTTGAGCCATCATTTGGGTACTGAATTAGTACCAGATGAAGAGTATAGAAATTGTAAATTGTAAAGCTTATCTGGCAATAATCCGTTACCGAAATTAGGGATCTTCTCTTGTAATGTTGTATATCAAAGAGGTGGCAACTAGTTTAGTTTCCACAAGTTTATATGGTTCAGTTCGCCTTGTAAATTGCAAAACACCATAACTGACATTATGTTATCAATGCAATACGGTTAATCTTAAGAATGATCAAACTCCACAAGTAATGAAAACTGCAGTCAGAAAATGCCAATCAATGTAAGTGTCGGCTGGTATTTCAAACCAAGTAATGTCTCACCCCTAAGGGGAATTACTTCGTAAAATTTTCATGTTCCATTTTATACACAGCACTCACCTCATTTGAACAGCTATGCAACGGCTTTGCATTGTACTGCAGAGTAAATCTGCCGTCCTTTCCAATGGTTCCTGCCACCTGTAGACCGAATGGCGTGAAACATACTTCAGCTGGTTCAGGTGCCGACCGGATTTTATAGCGATACGTTTCTGAAAGGGATCCATTGCCGCGAACCTCAAGTATATTTGGAATGAGGTGGGAATCACGAGCAGGCTGAGGTTTGACATTTGCATTTGGATACCTGTATTCCAACTCCCTGGTGCGGCAGCAGAGTGCCAAAGGGCAGACGTTGATTGAAGCAGCACTACTGCCCATTGGGCACATTAAGACGACAAGCACAATGATAATCACCAGCAGAATTAAAGACGTTGCTCCCAAAATAATTACTATATAGAAACTTAATTGCTGTGTTTTATTTAGATCCTGACGTGGCTCACTAATGTCCGGCTGATACGTTGCACCTTCATCAATTACTGTCACGGTTAGGGTTGTTGTGGCGGAAAGAGATGGATACCCATTATCCTTCACCTGAACAGTTAGTTTTTGTATAGTGGCGTCACTATCTTTGAACCGCCGAACACTCCTTATTTCTCCTGAATTATGTGAAACTATAAAAAGACCCGGGACGGTGGCCTGTTGCAGATTATAGAAAAGTTGTCCATTTTTACCAGAATCTGCGTCGGATGCAATGATCTTTGTTATCAAATATCCTGGATATGCAGATCGGAGGACAGGCAAACTGGCATTGCCTTTTGTTCCTGGTGATATTATAGTAGGCGTATTGTCGTTCTGGTCCAAGACAATTACATGCACAGTAACGTCGCTGGAAAGTGATGGTAGTCCGCCATCCTGAGCTCGAACGCGAAACTGAAAAGTCTTAAGATGCTCATAATCAAATGATATTTTGGAGTAGATACTGCCGTTGGTTGAGTGGATATAGAGGTAAGAAGATACCGGCATTGACTGAATCTGTTGCTCCAAAATAGCGTAAGATATTTGTGAATTTCGATCAATATCAAGATCCAATGCCGTCACTCTTCCAATGTAACTTTCACGTTTATTGTTTTCTGTCACATAGACCGTATACGAAGGCTGCGTAAATTGTGGCGCATTATCGTTTACATCCGTAATATTAACAATGATTGTTCTGTTGGAGAATAACGGAGGGGAACCGTGGTCTTTACACGTCACCGTTATTATATGTTGAGCAACTCTTTCTCTATCCAGTAACGCACTAGTTACAAGCCTGTAAGAATTTGAAAAGGAAGATTTCAACTCGAAGGGGATGTTCGGAAAAATGGAACAGTCGATATCTCCATTTTGATTGGAATCACGGTCTGTGACACTCAGCAACGCTATCAAAGCTCCAGTCGGACTATCTTCGCTGATTGTACTAGAAATAGAATTTATTGTCAAGTCTGGGGAGTTGTCATTGACGTCTGCAATCTCGACGCGCACGACACAGTGCGAAGACAACGGGTGCACGCTTCTGTCCTTAGCTTCCACATAAATCTGATAAATATTGGATTGCTCAAAGTCCAACATTCCTTTTGTACGAATCTCCCCTGAGTGTGGATTAATTGTAAATATTTCGCTTAATATTGGCTCATTGTTACTGCTGAAAGTATACACAATTTCGCCATTCGTACCCGCGTCTGAGTCAGTCGCGTGAAGGTTAATCACTAAAGAATTAGGCGGCATATTTTCCCTCATATTAACACTATATAGCGATTTATGAAACACCGGAGCATTGTCATTTGCATCCAGGATTACAATAGTTATATGTGCGGTACCTGACCTTTCTGGAGAACCGCCATCAAGAGCGGTTAGTAATAGACTGTATTCGGACTGATTTTCTCGGTCAAGAAATGTCTCCAGTACTAATTCGGGTAACTTCCACTTCCTAGTACTCTGTACATCTAAAATGAAATGTTCATTTGAATTAAGCTGATACGTTCGAATGGAGTTATTTCGTCCGTCCCCATCCTGTGCGCGCTCTAACAGAAAATGGGCTCCAGGCATTACAGTTTCTAGAATCTCCAAACGAAGTTCCGTGTTCGGAAAAGTCGGAGAGTTATCATTGATATCCAGAATTTCAACTTCCACCCGGTATTGTTCGACGGGGTTTTCAACCACCGCTTCCAAGAGCAGTACACAGTCATCGCTCTGACCACACAGCTGTTCCCTGTCAATTCTTGCATTCACGTACAAATTGCCGTTCGACCGGTTCACATCCAAATATTGTATTGACGTGACTGATACAATTCTGAATTTACGACTTGTTAGTTCCTCTATGCTCAAATCCAGATCTTTTCCGATTTTCCCGACAAACGCCCCACGTTCCAGTTCCTCAGGAATGGAGTAACGAATCTGCCCGCAAACCAGATTCCACACACAAAGCAGAAAGATGGAGGTTATCGCTGACTTTCTCAGCTCGAAAAGAACACTCCTATGTGCCATTTCATTTGCAGGTTAGATGACTGACACCTTAAACAAATGTTTACGGTTGATCACATTCTGCTCGATATCCAAAGCAATCCAAAGAAATAAGTCGAGGAGTGATCGTCTGAATAAAAGGTTCGCTTTGTTTCTGCGCTCACCGCCATTACTTTCCGTCCTTTCTCGGGTACTGGGGGATGGGTGGTGGATCACCAGCTGCATTTCACCTCCTTATTGGTAGACAGCGACACAAAGAGTCTCAGCCTATAACTGCACTGACCGTGTTGTTAAATTTGAACTCCACTTAAAAATTAAAATTACAAGTTATTTTTACAAATCGTTCAACTAATTTGAAACGAAACTAACAGAAACGAATGGTTTATTGACATTTTAATGACAGGCACGTTACCTAAGGGATTACATATATATAAAAAATGTTATTCTGTCGCTGAGATATATATCGGAAATGCTAAATTATTACGCAATTGAAAGTGAAATTTAAATTCTATTTGAGATAGAATTTCTTGCAATCTCTGTAATATTTTTAAATAAAGCAAGAATATGTTTTCATTTATATTTCGCTCAAATACGCATAGAACTTTTTTTAGTATAGGGTCCATAATCACTCGTTTATATATCAACGGTCTTCTTCGCATTTAATCGTGTTGACATTACAGTTACTTTATATTTGAGATAGACTTAATGACTTTGCTGAAAATTTCAACATTTAACCTTGTTGAAGGCTACCGCAAGGGTGTAAACAACCCTTATTGATGCAAACCAAGAATAATTTTTTTTAAATCACACGGATGCTTTCACGTTTGTGGCAACGTTTTCAGTTATGAAGATAGTTCCTATAATAAAGAAGCTATCAATGGTTACATTCAGTTACTTGTGCAGTGCAATAGGACTTCAGTTGATACAGGTATCAAAGATCTTCCTTACTACAAATATTTTCCAAAATTCACATCAGTTTTTTTTATTTTTCTGAGCACAGTAAAAAGTGTTTTATACGCACCAGCAGAATGTATAATTTTGTCATAGGTGCATAATTGTACCTGATTCAATTGTATCACAGCAAGTATTTATTTAAAACTTGCATGAGACAATTTTAAGTCCAAGTTACAACAGGAACCCAACAGTTATGTATTATAATTTAAGGAGTTAATAATAATATATATGCTTAGAGAAAGCTTCCACATATAGTCTTTGTGTTTTCAATAAAACACAAATAACATGAGAAAATATCTGAGATGCTGTTTGAAGAGATACAAGTACAAAACAACATTTCAACTTTGATTAGAATGAAAGGAAGGCTACCTTATTGAGACAGTGGAATTAGAAAGGGGAACAATGACGAAAAAGATAGAGTGCAAAACAAAAGATTAAATGGCAGCCGTTGGTGGCAGGTATTTGTGGAGCAAAGTGGCGAGAGAGGACATAAGACTGGGAATAGCAGAGATAATACGAACAATTGCTGGCAGAAGGCAGAGGTACAAAAAATAATGACAAAACAAAAAGAAAAATCGAATGTGTATAAATAAAAGAATGGAAAATGCTTCAAAATCAGCAAGTCATGCACTATCTGTAGACATATTAAAACAATTTAGTGTTATTTACAAAATCAAGCACTCTTTGTTGCAACTGAAATATGATTTCTTTTCATTCCAGTGATGCTCATCTATTATCTAATGATATCGAATACGTTTTAAATTCGAACGAGTCTTTGAAGTCATTAATGGACTGATAATGTGCCGTTTACACAATGTATGTATTTATTTATTCTTATAAATATCAGAAAGTTAATGGCTGCAGTGGATAGAACTAATCGTTGATCAGCGGCTTTCAGTGTCGGGGACGTTAGATTAAAGAGATTACGCTGCCACATATGCTAGATCGAAGTTTCAAAATGCAGAAGTTAAAACAATAGTACAATTAATATTTGTGAAGACTACGACGCCATCAAAAACTGGAAGTTCAGCATATGCGTAAAAGTGCAAACTAAGATTTTGCAGTCTCCGTCAACCTATTTGATTGATCTATCTCCATTACGAGTGAAACTATCCTGCTTGACACTGGGAATGGCTAAATGTATTGCGGGCTGCAAGTACAGTTTCTACAAAATATTCAAGCCACTATGCTTATGTCCAGTGCGTTGGACAATCCAGCCAAACCTTAGCTGTTTAACACTCTCGCAATCATTAAAAAAAAATCGAGCAGCATCACATGCTGAAACTGCTTTTTTCTTCAATCAATTCCCGATTACGCAGTTTTAATCTTTCAGGTAAATACATATGATTGCGTCCACATTTGACCAGAGTGCTGAACGTTTGTGTTATAGGAGTATACTCACTGAGGTACTTCAAATATATGTAACCCTCAGGCTCGTGTTTGTCCTGGGGAAAACAGCCTCTGGCCCCGCCAAACGGAGAAATCAGGTTTGTGTGAATGCTGTGTAAGTAATGTACCGCCCAGTTGCAAGCCCACAACGCAAAATATCAGACAGTACACCATATGCAATTAAATGATTGAACTTTATGAATCTTAATCTGAATATGGGGTTAGTAATGAAAAAAAAGGCATATTTCAACGAAAAGTCAAAAGTACACGTTGGATCTCACAAAATCGCCATTCTTCCACCCTTGCTCTCCTCCGAGCGTCGCCGACCGTCCGGCCCTCAGATCCCAGTCCACTCCGTACGGTGGTCTACCAGCTCTCTCCACACGTGTCTTCCCTCATCTCTCCTCGACCAAAGACCGCGAAAAGCCTCCTTCCAGATTCACAAGACAAAGCAACAATCCCCCGATTGGCTAACATGCATAACCATAGTCCAATTATCTCCAGCCATAACCTAAACATTGCTGCTGCAGAGAAACCGTTACCCCAGCAGTGAACATTACAGAGAAGCCATTTCATTAGCCTTACCACTGACACATTACAGAAAAGCCATTATATTAGCAGTGAATCCTTACAGTGCGTTACATATGTTTTCATGTAGAACTGGAAAACAGTCTAGGTATCTGTTGTTTCAGAAAAAAAGAGGAATTATTAAATCGATTGAAATCTAGCCCAGTGCTTGCGTTGACGGAATGAGTACTGACTTCAATACAGCTTGTATGCTGTTGCAGGAGTTGGGCCAGGATCACTCAGCTTCAAGTTTCATTACTATCATGGTCGAAACATTGATAAGCGGGTAGTTTCACAATGCCACCGAAGTGATTTACCTTTACCTTCTAGCTTAGTTTAACTAACAGTGACAGAAATGTATATCAGTGAAAACAAATCAAGTCTTACGGAACCAGGGAGAAACAATCCATTCAAGATAAGTTATCGGAAGTAAAGCAGTGTTGGAAAGACTGCAGCGCATTCTTCTCATTCCATTTCATTCTTGCTGGATGTTCCCAGATAATGTCAAGGTAATTTTATTTCTTTAATCAAATTCCTTTCTGACAAGATCAGAAATGAAGATACTGTCTGATATTTTAACAGTGGAGGACTCCATTCATGGCTCTTACAATAACAGAAAACCTTACATAAACAAGGTGGATCACATTCAGACAGTCGTCTCTCTTAACAGTAACGTACATCTAAATACAAACACCCTCACCATCTACTCCGGTCAGGTACATTGTCAGCAGATCGTGTTGGATCCATCATAGAAACATAGAAAACCTACAGCACAATACAGACACTTAGGCCCACAAAGCTGTGCCGAACATGTCCTTACCTAAGAAATTACCTAGGGTTACCCAGAGCCCTCTATTTTTCCGAGCTCCATATACCTGTCCAGGAGTCTCTTAAAAGACCCTATCGTATCCTCCTCCATCATTGTCGCCGGCAGCCCATTCCACGCACTCATCACACTCTGCTTAAAAAAACTTACCTCTGTACCTACTTCCAAGCACCTTAAAACTGTGTCTTCTCGTGCTAGGCATTTCAGCCCTGGTAAAAAGCCTCTGACTATCCACACGATCAAATCTTCTTATCATCTTATACTCCTCTATCAGGTCACATCTCATCCTCCGTCGTTCCAAGTAGAAAAGGCCGAGTACACTCAACCTATTCTCATAAGTAATGCTCCCCAATCCAGGCAACACCCTTGTAAATCTTCTCTCCACCCTTTCTATGCTTTCCACATCCTTCCTATAGTGAGGCGACCAGGACTGAGCACAATACTCCAAGTGGGGTCTGAGCAAGGTCCTATATAGCTGCAACGTTACCTCTCGGCTCCCATATTCAATCCCACGATTGATGAAGGCCAATGCACTGTACGCTTTCTTAACCACAGGATCAACCTGCGCAACAGCTTTGAGTGTCCTTTTAACTCGGACCACAAGATCCCTCTAATCTTCCACAAAGAGTCTTACCATTAATACTATATTCTGCCATCATATTTGACCTACCAAAATGAACCACCTCACACTTATCTGGGTTGAATCCCATCTGCCACTTCTCAGCCCAGTTTTGCATCCTATCAATGTCCCACTGTAACCTCTGACAGCCCTCCACACTATCCACAACACCTCCAACCTTTGTGTCATCAGCAAATTTACTAAAGCATCCCTCCACTTCTTCATCCAGGTCATTTATGTAAATCACGTAGAGTAGGGGTCCCAGAACAGATCCCTGAGGCACACAACTGGTAACCAACCTCCATGTGGAATATGACCCGTCTACAACCACTCTGTCTTCCGAGGGCAAGCCAGTTTTGGATCCACAAAGCAATATTCCCTTTGATCCCATGCCTCCTTACTTTCTCAATATGCCTTGCATGGGGTACCTTGTCAAATGCCTTGCTGAAATCCATTTTACATTTACTGCTCAACCATCATCAATGTGTTTAGTCACAGCCTCAAAAAATTCAATCAGGTTCGTAACGCACGGCCTGCCTCTCTTAAAGCCATGCTGAAAATTCCTAATCATATGATGCCTCTCCAAATGTTCATACTTCCTGCCTCTCAGGATCATCTCCATTAACTCACCGACCACTGAAGTAAGACTCTCTGGTCTACAATTTCCCGGACTATCTCTACTTACGTTCCTGAATAATGGAACAACATCCACAACCCTACAATCCTCAGGAACTTCTCCTCTCCCCATTGATGATGCAAAGATCATCGCCAGGGGCTCAGGAAACCCCTTCCAAGCCTCCCACAGTAGCCTGGGGGTACATCTCATCCGGTCCCTGTGACTTATCCAACTTGATGCTTTCCAAAAGCTCCTGAACATCCCCTTTCTTAATATCTACATGCTCAAGCTTTTTAGTCCACTGTAAGTCATCCCTACAATCTCCTAGATCATTTTCCGTCGTGAATGCTGATGCAAAGTACTCATGAAGTACCTCTGCTATCTCCTCCGGTTCTATACACACTTTTCCACTATCACACGTGATTGGTCCTATTCTCTCACGTCTTATCCTCTTGCTCTTCAGATACTTGTAGAACGTCTTGGGGCTTTCCTTAATCCTGTCCGTCAAGGCCTTCTCATGGCCCATAGAAACCACAGAAAAACTACAGCACAGATACAGGCCCTTTGGCCCTTCTTGGCTGTGCCGAACCATTTTCTGCCTACTCCCACTGACCTGCACATGGACCATATCCCTCCATACACCTCCCATCCATGTATCTGTCCAATTTATTCTTAAGTGTTAAAAAAGAACCCGTATTTACCAACTCATCTGGCAGCTCATTCCATACTCCCACCACTCTCTGTGTGAAGAAGCCACCCCAATGTTCCCTTTAAACTTTTCCCCCCTCACCCTCTGGTTTTTGGTTTTTTTCTCCCCTTGCCTCAGTGGAAAAAAGCCTGCTTGCATTCACTCTATCTATACCCATCATAATTTTATATACCTCTATCAAATCTCCCCTCATTCTTCTACGCTCCAGGGAATGAAGTCCTAACCTGTTCAACCTTTCTCTGTAACTGAGTTTCTCAAATCCCGGCAACATCCTTGTAAACCTTCTCTGCACTCTTTCAACCTTATTTATATCCTTCCTGTAATTTGGTGACCAAAACTGAACACAATACTCCAGATTCGGTCTCACCAATGCCTTTTACAACTTCATCATAACATTCCAGCTCTTATACTCAATACTTTGATTAATAAAGGCCAATGTACCAAAAGCTCTCTTTACGACCCTATCTACCTGTGACGCCACTTTTAGGGAATTCCGTATGTGCATTCCCAGATCCTTCTGTTCCACTGCACTCCTCAGTGCCTTACCAGTAGCCCTGTATGTTCTACCTTGGTTTGTCCTTCCAACGTGCAATACCTCACACTTGTCAGTATTAAACTCCATCTGCCATTTTTCAGCCCATTTTTCCAGTTGGTCCAAGTCCCACTGCAGGCTCTGAAAACCTTCCTCACTGTCTACTACACCTCCAATCTTTGTATCATCAGCAAATTTGCTGATCCAATTTACCACATTATCATCCAGATCATTGATATAGATGACAAATAACAACGAACCCAGCAGTGATCCCTGTGGCACACCACTAGTCACAGGCCTGAACTCGGAGAAGCAATTCCCTACTACCACTCTTTGGCTTCTTCCATTGAGCGAATATCTAGTCCAATTTACCACCTCTCCATGTATACCTAGCGACTGAATTTTCCTAACTAACCTCCTATGCGGGACCTTGTCAAAGGCCTTACTGAAGTCCATGTAGACAATATCCACTGCCTTCCCTTCATCCACTTTCCTGGTAACATCCTCGAAAAACTCTAATAGATTGGTCAAACATGACCTACCACGCGTAAAGCCATGTTGACTCTCCCTAATAAGTCCCTGTCTATCCAAATACTTGTGGATTCTGTCTCTTAGTACTCCCTCCAATAACTTACCTACTACCGACGTTAAACTTACCGACCTATAATTTCCCCGATTACTTTTCTATCCTTTTTTAAGCAACCAAACAACATGAGCCACTGTCCAATCCTATCGCACCTCACCTGTAGCCAGCGACATTTTAAATATTTCTGCCAGGGCCCCTGCAATTTGAACACTAGTCACCTTCAAGGTCCGAGGGAACACCCTGTCAGGTCCCGGGGATTTATGCACTTTAATTTTCCTGAAGACAGCAAGCACCTCCTCCTTTTCAAACTGTACAGTTTCCATGATCTCACGATTTATTTCCCTTAATTCCATAGACTTACTATAAACTATTACTTACTATAAACCTATTTAAGATCTCCCCCATTTTCTTTGGTTCCGCACATAGCAGACCACTCTGATCTTCAAGAGGACCAATTTTATCCCTTACAATCCTTTTGCTCTTAATATACCTGCAAAAGCTCTTTGGATTATCCTTCACTTTGACTGCCAAGGAAACCTCATGTCTTCTTTTAGCCCTCCCGATTTCTTTCTTAAGTATTTTCTTGCACTTCTTAGACTCCTCAAGCACCTTATTTACTCCCTGTTTCCTATACATGTCATACATACAACTCCCTCTTCTTCTTTATCAGAGTTGCAATATCCCTTGAGAATCAAGATTCCTTATTCCTATTCACTTTGCCTTTAATCCTGACAGGAACATACAAACTCTGCAGACTCAGAACTTCTCCTTTGAAGTCTTCCCACCTACCGATCACATCTTTGCCAGAGAACAACCTGTCCCAATCCACGCTTTTTAGATCCTTTCTCATTTCTACAAATTTGGCCTTCTTCAAGTTCAGAAACTCAACCCTAGGACCAGATCTATCCTTGTCCATGATCAAGTTGAAAATAATGGTGTTATGATCACTGGAACCAAAGTGTTCCCCTACACAGACTTCCATCACTTGTCCTAACTCGTTTCCTAACAGGAGATCCAATATTGCATCCCCTCTAGTTCGTCCGTCTATATATTGATTTAGAAAACTTTCCTGAACACATTTTACAAACTCTAAACCATCTAGACCCCTAACAGTATGGGAGTCCTAATCAATCTATAGAAAATTAAAATCCCCTACCACTACAACTTTATGTTTCCTGCAGTTGCCTGCTATCTCTCTGCAGATTTGCTCTTCCAATTCCTGTTGACTATTGGATGGTCTGTAATACAATCCCACTAATGTGGCCATGCCTTTCCTGTTTCTCAGCTCCACCCATAAGGACTCAGTAGACAAGCCCTCTAATCTGTCCTGCCTGAGCACTGCTGTAATATTTTTTCTAACAAGCAATGCTGCTCCCCCACCTTTCATTCCTCATCTGAAACATCGGAACCCTGGAATATTAAGCTGCCAGTCCTGCCCCTCCTGTAGCCAAGTTTCACTAATTGCTATAACGTCATAATTCCACGTGTCAATCCACACCCTCAACTCGTCCGCCTTCCCCGTAATACTCCTAGCATTGCAATATATACACTTCAGAAGATTTTTACCACAACTCACAACCTTTCTATTAGCGGATTTGCTTGAACTTTTAACATCATTTATTTTCACCCCAGCCACACTGTGAGCTCTGGCACTGTGGTTCCCATCCCCTGCAAATCTAGTTTAAAGCCTCCCCAATAGTACTAACAAACCTCCCTGAAAGGATATACGTCCCCCTGTAGTTCAAGTGTAACCCGTCTCTCTTGTACATGTCCCACCTGCCCCAGAATAGGTCCCAATGATTCTGAAATCTGAAACCCTGTCCCCTACACCAGTTTCTCAGCCACTTGTTCATCCTGCAGAACATCCTATTCTTACCCTCACTGGCACGTAACACAGGTAACAATCCTGAGATTAGCACCCTTGAGGTCCTGCTTTTCAATTTCCTACCAAGCTCTCTATACTCACTCTCCAGGACATCCTCATTCTTCCTTGCTATGTCACTGGTACCGATGCCCACCACGACATCTGGCTGATCACCCTCCCACTTCAGAGTGTCATGCAAGCGATCAGAGACTTCCTTGACCCAGGCACCTGGGAGGCAACAAACCATCCTGGATTCTCTATCATGACCACAGAACCACCTATCTGCACCTCTAACTATCGAGTCCCCTATCACTACCGCTCTCCTCTTTTACCACCCTCCCTTCTGCACTGCAGAGCCAGACTCAGTGCCAGAGATCCAACTACTGCAGCTTGTCCCAAGTAAGTCATCCCCCCAACAGTATCCAATGCAGTATTCTTGTTGTTGAGGGGAATAGCCACAGGGGAACCCTGCTCTGCCTGTCCTTTCCTCTTCCCTCGCCTGACAGTGACCCAATTTCCTGTCCTCTGCTCCTTTGGCGTAACTACCTCCCTGTAGCTACTATCTATAATCTCCTCATTCTCCCGAATGATCCGCAGGTCATTCAGCTCCTGCTCAGTTCCCTAACGCGGTTTGTTAGAAACTGCAGCTGGATGCACTTCTTGCAGGTGTCGTTGTCAGGGACACCGGAGGGCTCCCTGACTTCCCACATCCTGCAAGAGGAGCATTCCAACATCCTGCCTGGCATTCTCTCTACTCTAAATAATCTGAACAAAAAACTTACCGGAACCTACCCTGGCCTCTGCCTGTTCTCGCCGAAGCCTGTTGAGCCAAAGCCGTCCCACTCTGACTAAGTCCGTTCCGACGATGGCCGCTGTGTATGGTGGTCTGCTTTTTAAACCTTGGCGCGCTACGTCACGCGCCTGCGCAGTGCAGACCCTTCTTCTCGAGCAGAGTTTAAAAAAAAACGACTTTTTCTACCCCATTTCTTCACTCTACTGGCTACTGGCTGTCCTAATTTATTTCTTAAACTCCTTCATGTTAGCCTTATAATTGTCTAGATATCTAGCTTTTTGAACCTATGACATTTATTCACTAATCTTTAAGTGCATCAATCGGAACTGCCGCCAGGGACAATTCTCCAATGCCTATAGGTCGATATTGTGAAAATACAACATCAATGATCATGGGCATATTATTCCTGAGTAACACCGTGAAACACAGCAGGGTGCAAGGAGTGATTAGACATCATGTGGGAACGCCTGACTACTGGCCAACAAAGCCAAGTAGAACGTTTTGCAGCTTTTAGTTGCTGAACGCTCCTTAACATTTCGGTGATAGTCTCTGTTAATTTTAAATTGATATAAAATGAATGAATACAATTGTTTTCATAAGTATTACAAAATATTAAAAAAATGGATTTCAATTAAAAAGTCCGAAGCATATAGGAAGAACCGAATAACATACTGGGAGAAAAGTTTAATAGCTGGAGGTGAAGGCCATGCCTCAGAGTCAGTAAAATCGAAATAAAATCTGTCAATGTTCTAAATTCAATGTTGTAAACCTTACAACGATATTGAAGGTGAAACAGAGCGCAAATTGTGATCTGGCCTTCTCTAGTGGAGCGTAAAGTTCATCTGTCTTTCTGAGTCAGGTGAACTGACAGACACACAGCAAACAGACAGATGGACACATAGATTATGTATCATAGATTACGTAGGTCACGTTATCTCACATCATCAGGGGTTAATGACGTTGTAAAATTTACATGTTCTAAGTTGTTCACAGCACTTACCTCGTTTGACCAGCTCTTATCCGCATTTGCGTTGTATTGCAGCGTAAATCTGCCGTTCTTTCCAATGATTCCTGCCATCGGCGGACTGAATGGCGTGAAACAAATTTCATCTGGTTCAGGCGCCGACCGAATTTTATAGCGGTACGTTTCTCTAAGGGATCCATTGCCGCGAACCTCAAGTATACTTGGAAGAAGGTGGGAATCCCGATCAAACTGAAGATTGACATTTGTATTCGGATATTCCAAATCTCTGGTGCAGCAGCAGGGTTCCAAAGCCCAGGAATTTCTGGAAGCAGCTCTTCTGCTCATTGGGCACATTACAACAAAAAGCACAATTATAATCACCAGCAGAATTAAAGAAGTTGCTCCCAAAGTAATTACTATATAGAAACTTAATTGCTGCCTGTTTATCATATCCTGGCGATGTTCACTAATGTCCGGCTGATACGTTGTATCTTCATCAATTACTGTAACAGTTAAGATTGCCGTAGTCGAAAGGGATGGGTATCCATTGTCTTTCACATGAACGGTTAGCTTTTGTTTAGTGGCATCGCTATCTTTGAACCGCCGAACACTTCTTATTTCTCCTGAATTATGTGAAACCATAAAAAGACCCGGGACGGTGGCGTGTTTCAGCTGATAGGAAAGTTGTCCATTCTTACCAGAATCTGCGTCGGATGCAACGATTTTTGTTACCAAATATCCGGGATACGCAGATCGGAGAACATGTAAACTGGCATTGCCCTTTGTTCCGGTTGATAGTATAGTAGGTGTATTGTCGTTCTGATCCAAGACGATCACTTGCACAGATACATCGCTAGAAAGCGATGGTAATCCCGCATCCTCAGCTCGAACGTGAAACCGAAAAGTCTTAAGCTGCTCATAGTCAAATGATATTTTGGAGTAGATATTGCCGTTGGTTAAATTGATATAGAGATAAGAAGATACTGGCAATGACTGTGGTTGCACAAAATAGCGTAAGATATCTGTGAATTCCGATTAATATCAAGATCCAAAGCCGTCACTTTTCCAATGTAACTGCCAGCTTCATTGTTTTCGGTCACGTAGACGGTGTATGAAGGCTGCGTAAATTGTGGAGCATTATCGTTTACATCCGAAACATTGACAGTTATGGTTTTATTGGAATATAACGAAGGCGAACCATGGTCTTTACAAGTCACCGTTATAATATATTGAGGAACTGTTTCTCTGTCCAGTAGTGCACTAGTTACCAGTCTGTAAGAATTTGTAAAGGAAGATTGTAGCTCAAAAGGGATGTTAGGAGAAATTGAACAGTCTATGTCTCCATTTTGATTGGAATCGCGATCTTTGACATTGAGTAACGCTATCAAATTTCCAGTGGGGACATCTTCGTTGACTGTGCCGGAAATAGAATTTATGGTCAAGTCTGGCGAGTTGTCATTGACGTCTGTAATTTCCACCCGCACGTTGCAGTGTGCAGATAACGGTTGCGCACTTCTGTCCTTTGCTTCCACGTGAATCTGATAAGCATTCGTTTGCTCAAAGTCTAACATTCCTATTGTATGAATCTCCCCTGAGTTGGGATTAATAGCAAATATTTCATTTAATCTTGGTTCATTACTACTGCCGAAAGAATAAAGGATCTCACCATTAGTACCCTCATCTAAGTCAGTCGCGTTAAGCTGAATCACTAAAGAATTGACAGGGACGTTCTCCCTCAGACTAACACTATACAGCGATTTCTGGAAAACGGGAAGATTATCATTTACATCCAAAATAACAATATTTATATGAGCAGTACCTGACCTTTGTGGAGAACCGCCGTCAAGCGCGGTCAGTAGTAAACTGTACTTCATTTCTTTTTCTCGGTCGAGAATCTTCTGCAGTACTAATTCGGGTAACTTCCACTTTCCTGTACTTTGAACATTTAAAATGAAAAGCTCATTTCTATTAAGCCGATACATGCGGATAGAATTATTTCTTCCGTCCTGATCATGTGCACGCTCTAAGGGGATATGTGTTCCGGGCATTACCGATTCCGAAATCTCCAACTGAAGTTCCCTGTTCGGAAAAATCGGCGAGTTATCATTTATATCCAGAATCTCAACTTCCACCCGGTATTGTTCGACGGGATTTTCAACCACCGCTTCCATGAGCAGTACACAGTCATCACTTTGACCACATAGCTCTTCCCTGTCAATTCTTGCATTCACGAATAAAAACCCATTCTCTCGGTTCACATTTAAATATTGCATTGATGCGACTGGTAGAATTCTGAATTTCCGACTTGCCAGCTCCTGTATACTCAAACCCAAATCCTTTCCGATTTTTCCGACAAAGGCACCAGGTTTCAATTCTTCAGGAATGGAGTAACGAATCTGCCCGCTAACCAGATTACACACACAAAGCAGAAAGATGGATGATATCTCTGATTTCCTAAGCACGCGGGGGACACTTGTTTGTGTCATTGCTTTTGCAGCATAGATAGTCTAAAACCACAAAAACGTTCACGGTTGATTACATTCTGCTCGATATCCGAAGCAATCCATTCAATAGTGGAAATAAGTCGAGGAAGAGCGATCGCCTGTGGAGAAGAATCGCTTTGTTCCTGCGCACTCCGCCATTACTCTGCTTCTTTTCTCGGGTATTGGGGGATGGGTGGTGGATCACCAGCTGCATTTCACCTCCTTATTGGTAGACAGCGACACAAAGAGTCTCAGCCTATAACTGCACTGAGAATATTAATAAAACTGAACTCTAGTTAAAAACGGTAAAGATTCACATAAAAAATCAAAATGAATAAGGTAATCTTCAAATCGTGTTCTAACGACCTCCGCATATATTTATCCGTAAAGAAAAGCAAATTTTGTCTCTCAGAGGGATATAGTTTGCAAAAAAATGTCAGCATGGTGGCAGGTTTCAAATCCTAAACGCGTTTTCTTAAACACAGAATACTGAAAGTTATTTACCATATTTGAAAACAAGGCAAGAATGAGCTCCCATCTAAATTTCGGACAGGAACATTGTCGATATTAAGGAGGTCCATTACCAACCATATAAATTGTAACTTCATTGTTGAATTTTCGTTGGAATTATCCTTACAGTTGTTTAAATTTAAGTCTTAATTCCTTTGCACAAATTTTAGACACTCTGTTTCCCGTTGAGTTAAGGGAATTGCGAGACTCGTAATTCAGCCACAAATTAAATCAATATCATGCCCCCCAACTAACGTTTTACAATTAATTTCTTCTATTTATATCAAGGGTTTCCAAAACGAAATACGCTTATATTATGAATGAATGTTGCTTATGTAAAGTTACTGCAAGAAATTACAAGCTATTACCACCAGTGTTGCTGGACTAATTCAGTTCAGTCAGAAAGTTATCATCTCATACTGCAATCATCTTCCAAAATAACTCTAGATTTTGGTTTTAATTTGAATGCAGTAAAACAATGGAACATATAAAATTGAACAGTACAGCAGAGGGACATACCTTTCGGCCCAAAATATTATTCCAAACTATGTGAACGATTCACCGAATGCCCAGCTAAACTCATTCCTTCTGCCTCCACAGTTACCATGTTATTCCATATTCTGCACATTCATATACCTATCTAATGGACAGTTGAATGCCTCTATTATATTTCCCCACAGCGCCATTCCACGCAGCATATTCCAGGCGCCCACTAATCTCATCGTACATGCCTATTCCTTCACTCCCAGTGTAGAGATTTATTCGGCACATCTCCTTTGATGCCCACACGCTTTCACTTCATATGCATACATTCTGGATGTCCCCAAGTCCGGCTGCGAAAGGAGGAGGGTTGAGCATAGTGAATACGTACCCACTCCCGTAATAAAACAGAGCAATAGAAAACCCAAACAAAAGCTCCAATGTCCTCGTCCCTGGGAGAGGAATGACCTTCGAATATAGACAATAGACGATAAACAATAGGTGCAGAAGTAGACCATTCGGCCCTTCGAGCCTGCACCGCCATTCTGAGATCACGGCTGATCATCTACTAACAATACTCGGTTCCCGCCTTGTCCCCATAACCCTTGATTCCCCTATCCATAAGATACCTATCTAGCTCCTTCTTGAAAGCATCCAGAGAATTGGCCTCCACTGCCTTCCGAGGCAGCGCGTACCACACCTCCACAACTCTCTGGGAGAAGAAGTTCCTCCTCAACTCTGTCCTAAATGACCTACCACTTATTCTTAAACCATGCCCTCTGGTACTGGACTCTCCCAGCATCTGGAACATATTTCCTGCCTCTATCTTGTCCAATCCCTTAATAATCTTACACGTCTCAATCAGATCCCCCCTCAATCTCCTTAATTCCATCGTCTACAAGCCCAGTCTCTCTAACCTCTCTGCGTAAGACAGTCCGGACATCCCAGGAATTAACCTAGTGAACCTACGCTGCACCTGCTATAGGTTATACCCGGGTATAAATTGAAAGACTGACCCAGGACAGAGGACTGGTGATTAGCCGCCTGCGTTGTATGCCCCAATACGGATGATGGGGCTATGTAAATAGTAAGTCTATTATTAGACATTTCATTCAGAGGAGAAAGATGTTTCACTTCTCCTCCATCTATGGCTTTCCCGTTGTTATAGCATAATGTAATCATTATTATATTATTATGTCATCAAGTCATTCTCTCATATAAATTTCTAAAATATACGCGGCTGATCGTACTTTGAAAACTGGTGCAGTTTTTTTTAGCTAGTGGAATAGCTCTATAGCCAATAAAAGAAGAGCCGCCAAAATCATTGAATCCATCGGATAGAGAAAAATGTATTGATAGTGACAACATTCCGACTATGGTACTGAAAGTTTGTATTCAGGATATCGCAATGTCCCTGTTCAAGCTAGTTTTATATGTCCACCATTATGGTATTTACTGAGAAACAAGGTAAAATATACTTCCAGATATGATGTGTTTCAAAATATCAGGCCTCATTTTTGTAGACACTGTCTGCTCAAGCACCCTAGTCTCCATCCTCAGCAAATTGACTGAAGTGGAATTTATAGTGCATGCCGTTGCTTGATTGGACTGTGTCAGGAGCAATCAGCTTCAGTCTTTGTCGTAGTTTATAGTAAACATCGATAAAAGGGATGGATTTCAATCTTTAGTCGATCGACAAAATGCTTCTCATCCCAGGCTGCATTTAACCGAAAATTGCTAAAATAATCACGGAGAGAAGTTTCCGTTACCACAAATTAGGGTAGCACAAATCATATGTTTTAAGTATGCAGGAGGACATTCATTATGTCCCAGTCATTAATTCTGGCCTTAATCTGGCTCTCCTCTTAGGTCTTCTCTTCTCCTCACCTGCCTGTAATCTTCCCGAAGAGCGTCTCCTCCTTCCTTCTCTCCCATTGTCCACTCTTCTCTCCTATCAGTTTCCTTCTTCTGCGTAACTTTATCTTTTCTATCTATCTCCTCCCAGCTTCTCCCCTCCTCTAACCACCATCTTGCCGCTCACCTGGCTTCGCCCATCACCTGCCAGCTTGTACTACTTCCCTTCCACCCACCTTCATATTTTGATTTCTTCACTCTTCCTTTCCAGAGCGAATGGAGAATCTCAGCCCGAAACGTCGACTGTGTATTCCTTTATTCCTTCCATAGATGCTGCCTGACCTGTTGAATTCGTCCAGCATTGTTTTTTTTTGTGTGTATTGCTCTGGATTTCCAGTATCTTCAGAACCTCATGTGTCATTTGCCGGAGTCCAGCTGCTAATATTTGATGCGATTAACGTCATTAATGATCTCATTGTCATTCCTACAATAGTGTTCCGATTTTCATAATACTGTACTACACAATGCGACGCCCCGGGATTATGAATTCGGACACCAGGATGCTGCGGCAAAATGGAAAGTATAGTAGGCAACAAGTAGCCATTGAATATATATTATTGAAGCCTCAGGCGCAGCAGCGACACTCACAGGATTCAATGCAGCATGTATCTGGTCAAACGGCTTTTAAACATCTTTTTTTAAATCTGCGGAAAAATGATTAAATGGACGTAGTGCATAAATTTTATTTCTGAGATCCCAAAAATTGGTTTGAATATTGCGTAAAACAGGATAAGCTGTTAGAAAATAAGATAAGGCAAAATATAATAAAGTACTGCAATAATAATTTCAACAAACATCGCCATCTATTCCACCGAGGAAAGACATTTGAGCTGAAAAGGACATTTAAGTATCAAGCAATTGAATATGGAGTCTGCGACGTGGAAGTTGAGAACAAAGGGTTCTCCATCCTTCATCTGAGTGTGTGAGATGGACCGAGAGCTGAAGTCTTGAAAGTCCCTTTAACGACATGACTTGGGGAAACGAGGATTGAGGGAAAATGGATAAATTTTGGAGTTATGTTATTTCGGAAAAAGATGCGACGGAGCAACAGATACTTAGGCAATCAAACGAGCTCTTTTCAGGAAGCAGAATGGGAGGAGACTTGTTCGAGATTGTTGTATGTGTAGGTTTGCAATTGTCATTGCATTACTCCATTGGAAACTTTGGAGTGAGAGGCTAGGCACAGTCGATTCTGACCTCTATCAGGTCTCTTCCTAGTCCTTGACAATGTGTAGGCATAACATTAAAAGGGAGGGGTGGCATGAATAGATAGTTGACCACAATTTTCCGCACTCTCTGCTGTGAGAGGCGAGTACTCGCTTGCTAAACATTCCTATAGATTTCTGCGAAGTGACTCATTGATGAAAAGTTTGTTTTATCTGAAATGTCGGAACAAAGAGCGAGTGCATGACTAGATAAATGTAGCTCTACCAATGTTCCATATGTTGATGCTATCCTGGAATGCGTGACCTTAAATTAATACCAACAGCTCAATTTAAAATTTCATTTCCTTCAGGCCTGACGCACATCGAAGAAAAAAGCCTACCAAATGCGTTGTAATAGATAGGGAGGATCATCATATATAGACGCTCCTTAATTCTGTGAGGTAGGGTTAGTGCCGGAAGTTCACGGGAGCTGTAACACCAACAGGATTTCTGTTGACATCATGATTTTATCTCATAAGTTTCTGTTATTTAGTAATCACTCTGCTTTCAAATTATCTAGAAGTTTATTTGACTTCCTGAATCAAAATCCCAAAATGTCATATAGTACATTGAAGGTAATTTCAAAAACGTATTGTAGAATGGGGATGATTGACGTTATTAGTGGATAATATACTATGGAATTTAAACGATAACTTTGCTTTTGAATCCTCATTATATGAAAAATTACGCAATAAAGGAAGAACACGTTACATTGCATGTTTGCACAGAAAGGTAGATCACCATGTAAGATCAAACCTATGTCTCTGAATACCATAAATAAACATGTGGAAGAAGTCGCACATTCCTACTAAACACCCCCTCCCTTTTTAATCACGTAACGCCACGTGATATCACAGTTTATGATGGGCCATTTTAACATGAATATAATGTCAACACTATACTTAAGCCTTCATATTTGTGCTTTTTATTTTATAGTAAAATGAGAGTTATTTCAAAAACTGTTGCACAAACGTGTTGGCAATATGTCCTAAAGACTCATTGCACCTCCTGGCGAAATAACTTGCCAAACTAAATCGATATATTCCTTATTTATCTTTGTTTATTCTTTTCCCCGTTCATTTATAACATGTCAATTACAATGAACAGATGCAAAGCTATTGCAGAATGTTCTAAATTGCTTCAGATGGAAAACGAATAACTAAGACAAAAAGTAGAAACGGCTAATCTGTGACAAAATGTATTGAGGAAATCGCAACTATTGCGAAGTTCACTGTCCATTGCTGCTGTTAAGTGTTAAGTAATTACTTCAGCAATGCCTACACTTTACTGCCATGATCCTTTACTACATTCCTCGGTGCTCCTCTAATAACACGATGACAATCAGGATCTGTTCAGGCTACATCAAAGAGTCGGTATCAGTATCGATATAAACTCTATTGGTCTGTTTCTTTTACTCAGCGGATAACCACACTCCGCAAAGATGTACAATCAGTACATCAGATAATTAGAGATTCGCTTAATAATTATTAAATATTACAAATATAAAATTAATGAAATGCTGCGGACGCGCAAAGTAATCGGACTATATGTAGAAGCTAATCTACTTCTTTGACTTAGCGACATGTTTCTCTGCTTTAATACTGAGGCCATACCTCTTGAGTGCAGTACTCACCTGATCTAAGCAGAACTTCCTCTCCACTGGATGCTCCTGCAACAGTAATCCGGGTTTATTGCCAGCAATACTTGCCATCTCTGGACTGTATGGGGTGAAGAAGAAGTCGTATGATTCAGGGGCTGACCGAACTTTATAACGGTATGTGTCTGTAAGGGATACATTGCCGTGAACCTCAAGCACACTCGGAAGAACGTGGAAATCCGGCGTAACGTGAGGGTTGACATTCGAATGCTGGCATTCCAACTCTTTGATACAGCAGCCGTCAGCAAAGCGGCAAACACCGCCCGAAACAGCGCTGCTGCCCAGTGGGCAAATTGCGATAACCAAGACGATGATAACCAGCAGCAGAACAAAAGATGTTGCTCCCAAAGAAATTATTAAATAAAAACTTAACTTCTGAGTTCCTTTTAAATCTTGGCGTGGTTCCTTAAAATCGGGCTGATATGTTAAATGTTGCTCTATTGCTGTCAAAGTTAAGGTAGTCGAGGCAGAAAGAGCGGGGTAACCGTTGTCTTTCACCTGGACAATTAATTCTTGTGTGGTGACGTCACTATCTTTGAATCTCCGAACACTCTTTATTTCTCCTGAACTATGTGAAATTATAAAAAGACCTGGATTACTGGTCTGTTTCATTTGAAAGGAAAGTTGAGCGTTCTTACCAGAATCTGCATCGGAAGCAATGATCCTCGTTACCAGATATCCTGGATCTGCAGATCGGGGCACATGTAAAGTACCATTGCGCGTCGTTTTCCAGGATATTATGGTCGGCGGATTATCATTCTGATCCAAGACAATCACTTGAACAACAATGGTGCTGGAAAGTGATGGTAATCCGGCATCCTGCGCTCGAACTTGAAATTGAATACTTTTGATTTGCTCATAATCAAATGACCTTTTCGAGTAAATGCTGCCATTGTTAGAGTTGATATAGAGATATAAAGATGCCGGCCCTGAATGAAGGTCGCTCTCTACAATGGAGTAAGACAACTGAGCATTTCGGCCAATATCGAGATCCAGAGCAGTCACTGATCCAATATAACTGCCAGGTAAATTGTTTTCCGTCACGTAGGCCGTGTAGGTAGGCTGCATAAAGCGTGGGGCATTATCATTTATATCTGAGATATTTACCACAATTGTCCAGTTGGTATGTAATGGTGGGATTCCTCGGTCTTTGCAAGTCACCATTATTTTGTGTTGAGGTGCACTTTCACGGTCTAGTGCTGTATTTGTTATGAGTCTATAAGAATTACGAAAGGAGAATTTTAGATCAAAAGGGAGAGTAGGTGAAATAGAACAGTCGGCATACCCATTGTCATTGGAATCCTTGTCCGTCACGCTGATCAACGCGATCAAAGTTCCACTCGGAATATCTTCACTGACTGTACTGGAAACCGAAGTTATAGTCAAATTGGGAGCATTGTCATTGACGTCTGTGATTTGCACCTGCACGCTGCAGTGTGACATTAGTGGTGGCACGTTTCCATCTTTGGCCTCAACATCAAACTCATACACATTTGCTTCCTCGAAATCCAAACTTTCTTTCAGATGTATTGCTCCGGTTGCTGGATTAATCGCAAATATCTCAGTTATTCTTGGTTCATTGTAATTGCTGAAAGAATAAATAATTTCTGCATTTTTTCCCACGTCCAGATCAGTTGCTTTTAGCTCAATCAGTAAAGTATCCGGTGGCACATCTTCCTTTACGCTAACTGTGTACAATAAATTGTCGAAAACGGGAGGATTGTCATTCGTGTCCAAGATAATAATAGTCACATGAGCGGAACCTGATCTCTCTGGGGATCCGCCGTCCAGAGCTGTAAGTAACAAGTTGTGCCTCGATTGCGTTTCTCGGTCAAGAATGTTGTCCACTACTAGTTCGGGAACTTTCCATTTTCCACGATTTCGTATATCTAAAACAAAATGCTTATTTGGCGTAAGATGATACGTAGAGACTGAATTATTTACCGCATCTGCGTCATGCGCACGCTCCAGCAGAAAGCGAACTCCACGAGTGGCCGTTTCTGTAATTTCTAAGTGAATTTCTTTGTTCGGAAAGCTTGGAGAATTATCATTTATATCTAAAATTTCGATCTCCACACGATACAGTTCCACGGGATTTTCAGCTAAAGCCTCTATGAGTAATGTACAACTATCACTCTGTCCACATAGCTGTTCCCTGTCAATTCTTGCATTCACAAATAAAATCCCATTCATAGGATTTACATCCAGATATTGTTTTGTACCGACCGATACGATTCTAAACTTACGTCTTGATAGCTCCTCTACGCTCAGTCCCAGATCTTTTCCGATTTTTCCGACGAAAGCACCGCGTTCCAGTTCTTCAGGAATGGAGTAACGAATCTGCCCGAAAACCATATTCCACAAACAAAGCAGAAAGACGGATGATGTCGCTGAATGTCTAAGCACACGAAGAATGTCTGTCCCTGCCATTTCAAATGCAGGGTGGATTTTCAAACCTCAGAACCTGCTCTAGTTGATGAAATTCTGGTGCACTTCCGAAATGCAGTAGTCAATGTTCGAAATAAGCTGAAAATTGAAAATAATTTGCAAAGCTGGTTTTCTGCGTTCGTGCACTCTCCGCCATTATTCAGCTTCTTTTCCCGAGCATTGGGGGATGGGCGGTGGATCCCCAGCTGCATTTCACCTCCTTATTGGTAGACAGCGACACAAAGAGTCTCAACCCATAACTGCACTGAGAATATTAACAGAGTGGAACCCTAGTTCAAACCATAAAATTGAAAAAAAAAGCTAAAACAAGTCATGCAAATCTGTTAAAACTCTGTACGAGTGATAGAAGTAATTCTTGAATATGTTTTTCATTCTGACCTGCATTTATTTGACTGACAAGGGATAAGCAAAATTCAAAATGATGTTATACTTACTATAATTTACAAATAATAATTAAAATGATCTTTTAAGTCTTTTGCAGGTCTAATGAAAGATAATAGAATGTCCCTTAAATTCGTAAGTAAAATAACCCGTTTTCCCTCTGGCATAAAACACGCAGTTGCCATTGTTGTGCAGTTTTTTGAGGAGTATTTTTTTCTCACATTTGCTCCGGTCTTCCATTTGTTTATTCTTGTCACTATATTTGCTGCTTTGGTTCTTGATCTGGATGGATACTTAAAGCAATGATCCCAGCTTTGTTGAATTTTGTATCGTACAAGAATATTAAACAAAGTAATTTACGTGATTTTCAATCGCAATATAGAGACATAAGAGATGGCAAATTCTTGAGATGACAACTGATGACAGCATAGCAGATTGCCTTTCACTGATGACTTTTAACATTTAATGCTTGAGGAGTATAAGAAGTGCAAGAAAATACTTAAGAAAGAAATCAGGAGGGCTAAAAGAAGACATGAGGTTGCCTTGGCAGTCAAAGTGAAGGATAATCCAAAGAGCTTTTACAAGTATATTAAGAGCAAAAGGATTGTAGGGGATAAAATTGGTCCTCTTGAAGATCAGAGTGGTCGGCTTTGTGCGGAACCAAAGGAAATGGGGGAGATCTTAAATAGGTTTTTTGCGTCTGTATTTATTAAGGAAGCTGGCATGAAATCTATGGAATTGAGGGAATCAAGTAGTGAGACCATGGAAACTGTACAGATTGAAAAGGAGGAGGTGCTTGCTGTCTTGAGGAAAATTAAAGTGGATAAATCCCCGGGACCTGACAGAGTGTTCCTTCGGACCTTGAAGGAGACTAGTGTTGAAATTGCGGGGCCTTAGAAATATTTAAAATGTCGCTGTCTACGGGTGAAGTGCCGGAGGATTGGAGAGTGGCTCATGTTGTTCCGTTGTTTAAAAAAGGATCGACAAGTAATCCGGGAAATTATAAGCCGGTGAGTATAACGTCAGTAGTAGGTAAATTATTGGAGGGAGTACGAAGAGACAGAATCTACAAGCATTTGGATAGACAGGGGCTTATTAGGGAGAGTCAACATGGCTTTGTGCGTGGTAGGTCATGTTTGACCAATCTGTTGGAGTTTTTCGAGGAGGTTACCAGGAAAGTGGATGAAGGGAAGGCAGTAGATATTGTCTACATGGACTTCAGTAAGGCCTTTGACAAGGTCCCGCATGGGAGGTTAGTTAGGAAAATTCAGTCGCTAGGTATACATGGAGAGGTGGTAAATTGGATTAGACATTGGCTCGATGGAAGAAGCCAGAGAGTGGTGGTAGAGAATTGCTTCTCTGAGTGGAGGCCTGTGACTAGTCGTGTGCCATAGGGATCAGTGCTGGGTCCATTGTTATTTGTCATCTATATCAATGATCTGGATGATAATGTGGTAAATTGGATCAGCAAGTTTGCTGATGATACAAAGATTGGAGGTGTAGTAGACAGTGAGGAAGGTTTTCAGAGCCTGCAAAGGGACTTGGACCAGCTGGAAAAATGGGCTGAAAAATGGCAGATGGAGTTTAATACTGACAAGTGTGTGGTATTGCACGTTGGAAGGACAAACCAACGTAGAACATACAGGGTTAATGGTAAGGCACTGAGGAGTGCAGTGGAACAGAGGGATCTGGGAATACAGATACAAACTTCCCTAAAAGTGTCGTCACAGGTAGATAGGTTCGTAAAGAGAGCTTTTGGTACATTGGCTTTTATTAATTGAAGTATTGTGTATAAGAGCTGGAATGTTATGATGAGGTTGTATAAGGCATTGGTGCGGCCGAATCTGGAGTATTGTGTTCAGGTTTGGTCACCAAATTACAGGAAGGATATAAATAAGGTTGAAAGAGTGCAGAGAAGGTTTACAAGGATGTTGCCGGGACTTGAGAAACTCAGTTACAGTGAAAGGTTGAATAGGTTAGGATCTTATTCCCTGGAGCGTAGAAGAATGAGGGGAGATTTGATAGAGGTATATAAAATTATGATGGGTATAGATAGAGTGAATGCAAGCAGGTTTTTTCCACTGAGGGAAGGGGAGAAAAAAACCAGAGGACATGGGTTAAGGGTGAGGGGGGAAAAGTTTAAAGGGAACATTGGGGGGGGGGCTTCTTCACACAGAGAGTGGTGAGAGTATGGAATGAGCTGCCAGAAGAGGTGGTAAATGCCGGTTCTTTTTTAACATTTAAGAATAAATTGGACAGATACATGGATGGGAGGTGTATGGAGGGATATGGTCCGTGTGCAGGTCAGTGGGACTAGGCAGAAAATGGTTCGGCACAGCCAAGAAGGGCCAAAGGGCCTGTTTCTGTGCTGTAGTTTCCATGGTTCTATGGTTCAGGTAATCACTGATGGATATTTATTGGATCGAAATAGCAGAAATATTATTGTGTAGTCCTTCATCTATTTTATTCCTAATATTGGACCTCCTTTGATTCCGTTACGGATTAATTTGGTAACTATCCCTGGGCCATTGCTGCCTTTTCAGAATTGCATTAATTTCATTAAGATACAAGCATGAGACAATTGCAAGAACTTAATTACACAATGATTTCTAAGTGACATTATTAGGTATTAACTGTAGTTGGAATAATTTAAAAGAAAATACCGGGGAAACTCACTGCTTCGAGCAGCATCTGTGCGACAAAGAAATTATGGACATTTCGGGTTGATATCCTATATCCTGGAACACCCGTCGGTGAAGTGTCGTCCCTACTACCTGCCACGGGAATTCACCTCGGTCATACTGACAGCGGTCTACATTGCTCCCCCAGGCGGACGTGGAGTGTGCTCTGAACATACTGTATGCCAACATCAGTGAACCTGAGACCAGGTATCCGGAGGCTTTGCTCATTACAGCCGGGGACTTTAACCAGGCCAACCTCAGAAAGGCGCTGCCAAAGTTATACGAACATGCCTTCTGCCCCACGAGTGGCCCGAATATACTTGACCACTGCTACACAACAGTCAAGGATGCCTCCCGTTCCGTCCCACGACCTCACTTCGGAAAATCGGACCATCAGGCCGTACTCCTCCTCCCGGCTTACAAACAGAAACTGAAGCGGGAGGTCACGGTGTCAAAAGTAGTGTCGCGTTGGACGGAGGAAACGGATGAGGTCCTCAGTGACTGCTTTGATTTGGTGGACTGGTTAGTATTCAAGGACTCGGCAGCTAACCTCGATGAGTATGCCTCAGCTGTCACGGACTTTATTTGGAAATGCACGGAGGACTCTGTGTCTCGCAAGACGGTCCGGGTATTCCCTAACCAGAAACGTAGGATGAATTATGAGGTCAAATCCCTTTTAAAGGCTAGAGCTGCGGCTTTCAGGTCCGGGGATACCAGTCGCTACACGGAATCCAGTCGTGAACTCCGGAAAGCCATTAAGGGCGCTAAGAGGCAATATCGAGCCAAGTTGGAAGCCCAGGCTAACCAGAGGGATGCCAGTAGACTATGGTAGGGTCTAAATGAGATCACTAGGCGCAAAGAAAAAGCTGGGAATATCAGTAACTGTGGCGCTTCTCTTCCTGACGAACTTAACGTATTCTACGCAAGATTTGAACAGAAGAGGAGCGTCCCGCTACCTCCGGATGAACCGGACCTGGTGGCATCGAGATTCATCGTCACCAAGGAGGACGTTAGAAGGGCCTTCCTGAAGATAAATCCAAGGAAGTCGACGGGCCTAGATGGCGTCCCGGGACGGGTTCTCCGGGCTTGTGCAAGCGAGCTAGCCGGAGTGTTTCCTGACATGTTCAACTGCTCCTTGCTTCAGTCTAAGATCCCCTCGTGTTTTAAGAAGGCAACGATAATCCCAGTACCGAACAAGAGCAAGGTGGCATGCCTGAATAACTATCGACCTGTGGCTCCGACATCAATTGCTATGAAGTGCTTCGAGACATTGGTTATGGCACACATCAACCACAGCCTACCGGTCAACCTCGACGTTTGGCAATTCGCTTACCGGAGCAACAGGTCAACGGCAGATGCCATCTCTTTGGCCCTACATTCTTCCTTAGAACACCTGGAGAATAAAGACGCATACGTAAGGCTTCTTTTCATTGACTACAGCTCTGCCTTTAATACCATCATTCCAAATAAACTGATTCCTAAGCTCCGGAACCTGGGCCTTAGCACACAGATCCGCTGCTGGATCTTCACAGACAGGACCAAGGCTGTAAAAATAGGGCACAAGCTCTCCTCTACAATCACTCTGAGCACCGGTGCTCCACAAGGCTGTGTACTCAGCCCCCTGCTGTACTCACTGTACACCCATGTTTATGTAGCAAAGTTTCCATCGAACTCAATATATAAGTTTGCTGATGACACAACAATTGTAGGCCGTATCTCAGGTAATGATGAGTTTGAGTACAGAGAGGAAATTAAGAACCTGGTGGCATGGTGCGAAGACAAAAACCTATCTCTCAACGTCAGCAAGACGAAGGAATTGGTTGTTGACTTCAGAAGGAGTAAAGGACCGCACGACCCAATTTACATCAGTGGTGCGCAAGTGGAACAGGTCAAAAGCTTTAAGTTCCTTGGGGTCAATATCACAAATGACCTGACTTGGTCCAACCAAGCAGAGTTCACTGCCAAGAAGGCCCAACAGCGCCTTTACTTCCTGAGAAAACTAAAGATTTTGGCCTGTCCCCTAAACCCTCACTAATTTTTATAGGTGCACCGTAGAAAGCATTCTTCTAGGGTGCATCACAACCTGGTATGGAAGTTGTCCTGTCCAAGACTGAAAGAAGCTGCAGGAGATCGTGAACACGGCGCAGCACATCACACAAACCAATCTTCCGTTCGTGGACTCACTTTACTCCTAAGCTGTCGGAGCAGTGCTGCCAGGATAATCAAGGACACGACCCACCCAGCCAACACACTTCTCGTCCCTCTTCCCTCCGGAAGAAGGTTCAGAAGCTTGAAGACTCATACGGCCAGATCTGGGAACAGCTTCTTTCCAACTGTGATAAGACTGCTGAACGGATCCTGACCCGGATCTGGGCCGTACCCACCAAATATTCGGACCTGCCTCTCGTTTTTTTTTTGCACTACCTTACTTCCAATTTTTCTATTTTCTAGTTATCATTTTGTAATTTAAAATTTTAATATGTACTAATTTTAACTATCTTTAATATTTTTAATATTTAATATTTGTAATCCAGGGAGTCTGAAGCGCAGAATCAAATATCGCTGTGATGATTGTACGTTCTTGTACCAATTGTTTGGCGACAATAAAGTATCAAGTATGAAGTATCAGAGTTTTAGAAATAGCCCTGTTTAAATTAAGAAGCAGACCTTATATAAATGCTATAATTCTCCTTCTTAGGATGCATAAAATAAAATTCAAAATGTAAAATTCTTGCATATTTACTAACCACTATCACATTGATCTGCATTACATCATATTTTTGTTCTGCGAAACAAATGTACCTCATTGGAAACTTTGTATTTGAAATCTTTTCGATTCTTTAAGAATGAATATTGAATCCCACAGATGCAAAATATTTGTCTAAGTTCCTGGCTCTGAATTAGACAATGCATTGAAAACAAAATAAAAGCTTATACTTGCATTTCCTCGTGCATATGAGCAATAAACATACCGATGTTAATATTTCCAGCAACTTCAGTCAATGCTCATTCTGAACAAGGAGGCAGGTATTTCCCTAGTTTGTAAGAGTAGTCGCTATCTAGACTTTTAAAATACTTTACATTTAATTCTGTCATTAATTGCAACATTATTTTTTACTGTAGTTAAGTGCCTCATTGAATGATGCAATGCCGAACAAGACACAATCTTACCACGATTGTTGACAAAATAAAACTGGACGTAAAGGAAGCAAGGGACGTCTTTTACGCATTTTACGAATAAAATCGGGGAGGTACTAATTGATAATATTTCTGTAATTAAATTCCGATTAAATGCTGGCAGGAATGACTGGAATGTCCCTAATAGCTATTAGTGAAAGTCTATCTGCTCTCTGCTGTCTATAGTCTATTGTCGTTCTAACTTATATAATTTTTTTTATCTGCTCTTTGAGAACTATACATATCAGAGATGTTAGGAAAGCATCATTTATTGCTAGCTTGACGGTGACAACCAAATACTGTTAGAAGTGCAATATAGGTACACCGGTTGCTACAGATTCAAGTTCAGAGGCACCATAACTTTGTTGGCTCTGTAGTACAATTTAAATTAGACACTAGATTTCAAAGTACAAAATTTAAGATTTAAGATTGTTGATTGCCATTCTTCAGTACCTGAGTGTAAAGGAAAGCGAAGTGATTTTTACTCCGACTCCAATGCAGTATAAAAGCAAACACAGAGAGCAAAATAAAAATAACAAGAAAACAAAAAAAAGAGCACAATAAACATAACCTTAAGAACAATCGTAAAAAGCGCTATATAAAAATAGCTACATGGGTATGGAAGAAATAAAGTCTTGAACTATTCAATCATTCTTAATAACTCAGATTTTCCAGTCCCGTCGACATCCATGCCAATTTAATCGGTACTTTTTCAACCTTTAGGTAGGTGACCAAAACTCTCCACAGTACTCCAAGATTTCCAGCATCTGCAGATTCTCTTGTGTTTGTGACACAATACCCCAAAGTAGGTCTCATCATCTTATGAAATTTCAACATAACATCCCATCCTTGCACTCATTGCTTTGATTTATGAAGGCCAATATGCCATATGTTTATTGCACCTCTTGACGAAGTAGTTTTGTCAAACTATAAGCATCTATCTTGCCTGTCTCTGCTTATTCATTAACCCCGTTGATGTACGAATTTGCTGATAACACAGGGAAAGCTATTGCAGAAATTCCAAATTGGCTCGAATGGAAAATGAATAACAAGAACGAGAAGTCCAAACATTTACTCAACGAGGAAATGCACCGTAAATATCGAAAAGATTGCCTGTTTCACTGCATGCTTTCGGTTGATGCTCTTAAATACTAAATCAGTAACTTCAGAAATATTATACTTCACTGCCATGATCGACTACTGCATTCGACCATATTACTCTAAAACCTCGATGAACAAAAGCATTTTCTGTCAAGTCGATATTAAACAGAAAGGATCAGGAACGATATCATCTTCTCTAGTGCATTTGTTTAATCAACGGATCATAACAGTCTGCAAAGAATGTTATTTAGGGATTCGCTCAAGAATTCTTAAATGCGACAAATATATAAAATAATACAAAATGGCGGATGTACAAGGCAATGGGTCAATGCGTGGAAGCTCAACTACCCGTTTGCGCATTTTTTTTGGTTTCAACATTGATATTTTACGTCATGTTGACATTACTTACCTGATCTGAACAGACCCTCATCGCCATTGGATATTCCTGCGACATGTAAGCAGTTTCCTTTCCAGCAATTCTTGCCATTTCTGGACTGTATGGTGCGAAGTACATGTCGGATGATTCAGGTGCTGATCTAACTTTATAACGGTAGGTGTCTGTAAGCGATCCTTTTCCGTGAACTTCAAGCACATTGGGAAGTATGTGGAAATCTGGTGTAACGTGAAGATTGACAGTGGAATGCTGACATTCCAATTCTTTGGTGCAGCAAAAGTCAGCAAAGGAACAAACAACTCCGGAAGTAGCACTACTGCCCAGTGGGCAGATTGCGATAACCAAAACAATGATAACCAGTAGCAGAATAAAAGATGTTGTTCCCAAAGAAATTATTAAATAAAAACTTAATTTCCGAGTTTCTTTTAAATCTTGGCGTGGTTCCTTAAAATCGGGTTCATAGGTTATCTGTTGTTCAGTTGCTGTCAATGTTAAGGTAGTAGAGGCAGAAAGAGCTGGGTAGCCATTGTCTTTCACGTGGATAATTAGTTCCTGCTTGGTAGCGTCGCTATCTTTGAATCTACGAACACTCTTTATTTCTCCTGAATTCTGTGAAATTATAAAAAGTCCTGGAATACTGGTCTGTTTCAGCTGAAAGGAAAGTTGAGCATTCTTGCCAGAATCTGCATGGGAAGCAATGATCCTCGTTACCAGATATCCTGGATCTGCAGATCGGGGCACATGTAAAGTACCATTGCTCGTCGTTTTCCAGGACATTATGGTCGGTGGATTATCATTCTGATCCAAAACAACCACTTGAACAACAACGGTGCTGGAAAGTGATGGTAATCCAGCATCCTGCGCTCGAACTTGAAATTGAATACTTTTGATTTGCTCATAATCAAATGACCTTTTCGAGTAAATGCTGCCATTGTTTGAGTTGATATAGAGATATGAAGATGCCGGCACTGATTGAAGGTCGTTTTCCACAATAGAGTAAGACAACTGAGCATTTCGGCCAATATCTAGATCCAGAGCTGTCACTGATCCAATATAACTGCCAGGTAAATTGTTTTCCGTCACGTAGGCCGTGTAGGTAGGCTGCATAAAGCGTGGGGCATTATCATTTATATCTGAGATATTTACCACAATTGTCCGGTTAGTAAATAACGGCGGGCTTCCCCGGTCCTTGCAAGTCACCATTACTTTGTATTGAGGTGCACTTTCACGGTCTAGTGCTGTATTTGTTATGAGTCTATAAGAATTACTGAAGGATGATTTCAGGTCAAACGGAAGTTTGGGTGAGATAGAACAGTCAGCATATCCATTTTCGTTGGAATCCTTGTCTGTCACGCTGATCAACGCGATCAAAGTTCCACTCGGAACATTTTCACTGACTATACTGGAATCCGAATTTATAGTTAACTCGGGAGCATTGTCGTTGACATCTCCGATTTCCACCCGCACGTTGCAGTGTGACATTAATGGCGGTATATATCCATCTTTAGCCTCAACATCAATATCATACACATTCGCTTCCTCGAAATCCAAACTTTCCTTTAGATGTATCGCTCCGGTTTTGGAATTAATCGCAAAAATCTCAGTTACTCTTGGCTCATTGTAACTGCTGAAAGAATAAATGATCTCCGCATTCTTATCCACGTCCAAATCAGTTGCGTTTAGCTGAATCAGTAAAGAATCCGATGGCACGTTTTCCTTTATGCTAACAATGTACAAGGACTTGTCGAAAACAGGAGGATTGTCATTCGTGTCCAGGATAATTATAGTTATCTGAGCGGTACCTGATCTTTTTGGGAATCCGCCGTCCAGAGCCGTGAGCAGCAAATGGTGCCTCGATTGCGTTTCTCGGTCGAGAATGTTATTCACCACTAATTCTGGTACTTTCCATTTTCCACGATTTTTTACCTCTAAAATGAAATGCTCATTCTGTGTCAGATGATACGTACGGACCGAGTTATTCACCCCATCTGCATCTTGCGCACGCTCCAACGCAAAACGAACTCCAAGTGCGGCGGATTCTCTAATTTCTAAGCGGATTTCTTTGTTCGGAAAACTTGGAGAATTATCATTGATATCTAAAATATAGACCTCCACAGGGTACTGCTCATTGGGCTGTTCTGCCAAAGCTTCCATGAGCAATACACAACTCTCACTCTGTCCACATAGCTGTTCCCTGTCAATTCTTGCATTCACAAATAAAATCCCATTCATGCGATTTATATCAAAATACAGTTCTGTCCCCGCTGATATGATCCTAAACTTACGTCTTGATATCTCCTCTATGCTCAATCCCAGATCTTCTCCGATTTTTCCGACGAAAGCACCGCGTTCCAGTTCTTCAGGAATGGAGTAACGAATCTGCCCGGAAACCATATTCCACACACAAAGGAGTAAAACGGATGATGCCGCTGAATGTCTAAGCACACAAAGAATGCTTGCTTCTGTCATTTCAATCCCAGGGTGGATTCTTCAAGCTTCAGAAGTTGTTCTAGCTGATAATTTTCTGGCCCACGTCCGAACTACGATAGCCAGCGTACGAAATAAGATGAAGAATTAAAATGAGCTGCAACGATGGTTTTCTGCTTTCAGTCACAGTCCGCCATTATTCAGTTTCTTTTCCCAAGCATTGGGGGATGGGTGGTGGATCACCAGCTGCACTTCACCTCCTTATTGGTAGACAGCGACACAAAGAGTCTCAGCCCATAATTGCACTGAGAATATCAATAAAGTGGAACCCTATTTCAAACCATAAAATGTTAAAATGAATCATTGAAAATTTTACAAATATGATTATTAGAAGTTATCCTCGAATAGATTTTCTATTCTGGTCAGCGTTTATCTAAATAACAATGGATAAACAAAATCATGCTGATCTATATACTTGCAGCAATTTTAAAATTGTAATTAAAATTATTCCTTACAGCTTTTGCAGTGCTAATAAAAAATAGAATATTCTATAAATTCATAATTAAAATGGCCAGTCTTTTTTTTGGCGTAAAACTCGCATTTGAATATATTTTGCATGTTTTGTGCAGTTCAATCTCAAATTTGCTTTGATCTTCGAGTTCCTTATTCATATGGCTATTTTTGCTGCTTTGTATCGTAAAATAGTATGAAACTTAAATATTTTCCGTGGTTTTATTTCGTAGAGACACAGGAGACTGGAAATTCGTGAATCGACGATAGATGATAGACTGGCAGATTGTCTTTAACTGATATCAGATTGGGACAATTCAGATATCATTGATGGTCCTTCAGTGGATTTGAATTTCAGAAATTTTATTACTTAATGTCTTGTCTATTTTATTGATAAGGTAGATACATCCCGTGAATCTATTACGCCGAGGTTTAATTTGTGTTGCTATTGCAACGTGTTCAGTATTGCATTAATTTCACTAAGGCGTAAGACAATTGCAAAACAATAATTATACAATCATTTTTAAGTCACATTGTTCGCTAGTAATTAAAGGGGAAAGAAGCAAAATCTACAAGGGAAACTCAGCGAGTGAAGCAAAGGAATAATCGGCGTTTCGGGTCGAAAGCCGACATCAAGATTTTAGCAATATTCCTTTTACAAGCGATAAAAAACATTCATGCAGGAGATCGGCGCCTGTATCTATCTAAATTAATTACCAGTCCTTTAATAAACGCTACACCTCTCCCTCTTAAATACACAAAATGGAATTCAAAATATAAAATTCTCCCTAATTTACTTATCATTAATAAATAGATTTGCATTGCATCACATTATATTGCTTTTGCAAAACTCAAGTATCTTAATGAAAACAAATTGTATTTGAAACCTTTTCAACGATTTAATAATGGATTTTGAATCTGCGAAGTGTTAAATATTTCAGTAAACTTTCAGTAACGAGTTGAAAATACGCTGAAAACAATATGTTCATGATATTCCATCTGGGTAGTCCCCAAATTAATGGCACGAAATCGATTTCTTTAACCCAGTGATTTCTCCCCTCCATATTCTCTGTTTTCCTTTCCCTCTTTCCCCTTCTCTTCTTCTTATCTGCCCATCACCTACATCTGGTGACCAGCCTCCTTCTCTTCTTCCATGGTCCACTGAACTCTCCTATTAAGTTCCTTCTTCTGCAGCCCTTTACCTCTTCCACGTATTACCTCGGACCTTCTCCGTTCACGCCACCCTTCACCCGTATGGTTTCAGCTACAACTTACCAGCCTGCATTACATCCACTCTCCTCACCTTCTAATTCTGACTTCGTCCCCTTCCTTCCCAGCCGTGATGAAGGGCCTCGGACCGAAACCTCGACTATTTAAAGATACTGCAGGACCGTCTGAGTTCCTTCTGTGTGCGTTGCTCTGCTTAATCTCTTGCGCTTCTGATAATCTTGAAATTGCATGTCTCTTACTCGCATCAACAATAAGTATTACCGTTGTTAACGTTTCTAGGAACGTCATTCAGTGCTCATTCTGTACAAGCGTAGATATTTTCACATTTTGCAAGTGCAGTCGCAACCTTGATTTTTGAAAATATGTTTAATTTTGACATTAATTTGAATATATATAAAATTTATCCATAGTTAAAAGCAAATGATTACATAATAACACTATTTTTTTACAGAGAGCGGTCGGTATGTGAAATGCACTGCCAGCGAAAGTGGTAAAGGCGGATACAATAGGGTATTCTGAGACACTTTTAGATAGGTACATGGAGCTTAGAAAAATAGATGGCTATGCAGTAGGGCAATTCTAAGCAGTTTCTAGAGTATGTTCCATGCTCGGCAGAACATTTTGTGCTGAATGGCCTGTAATGTCCTGTAGGTTTCTATGATTCTATGATTCTATGAGTTTTTCATTCGTCAGGACCCAACAGCTTAGGATGATACCTCGATAGCTAACAAACTAAACCCGAACGTAAATGAACTAAGTGAGTGCCTATCTTGCGAATATATCAGAAGAGAGACGAAATGATGATGTACCTGTCATTCAAATCCGATAAATGATGCCAATGATTACCGGATTGTTCCTAATTGCCATCAATGAGAGTCAATCATTTATGGTCGATATGACTTCCATATGTCGATGTGAAGTATATGGCACTTCAGGGGCACTAATGTCTTATAAATCTTTTGAGAACTATTTGTTTCAGAGACAATAGAGTAGCATCAATTAATCTCAGTCTTGGTAGTGACGACCGAATCCTGTAAAAACTGACAAATTGGTCCATTTACTGCTGCTTTTTTTTGTTCAAAGGCAACGCAATATAGTCGGTTCTGTACTACAACTTAACCAGTACACAGAGCTGTCCAACTTTAGTGAAGAAATGTATGAAACTCAAGATACTTAGTTGAAATGATAAAAGCAGACAAAATCAGTTGAGGTAGAAAAGAAGACAACATTCAATGCGAAGTTGTTTATCAGAATATTACGAAGTTATTGTTACTGGTGTCGAGGGAAGCATAACCACGGAAAATTAAGGACTATTGCTATTGTTTTAACTTGTTCTACCTCAAAACATGTGCAACAATTTTGATGAGTATAGACAGTATGCATACAAGCTTATCGCTGTATCTTGTTATATGCGACAATAATAAACTAATAAACCAGAAGGCTTCACTCTACCTTGGTAAATCGGTCAACATAATCAAAGAACCCTCCTCCCTCAAACATTTTTGATTCTGCCCTCTCCCAACGACAATAGTTTGAACGCTCCTAACAGTACGCTCAGGGTCAGCTTCATACCGCTGTTATAAGACCATTGAATCGTCCACTGGTACGTTTAACTCTTGGCCTCACAATTTATCAAGTCGTAAGCTTAGCTTTATTGTCTGTCTGAGCTAGATTTTATCTGTAACTACGATATTATATTCTGCGAAGTACGGATATGATGAATACATGCAAAACAAAACTTTTCCCTAAACCGCTGTTCATGTGACAAGAATAAACCAATTAGAAATTGAACGATTTACTACTTTCTAGTTAGTGGCGATCCAGTCTCCGCTCCCTTCTCACCACTATTGCAACCACTGCTCCCACCCAGTGTGATGATGGTGGTGGCTCAGAAGTTGTAATGCTATTCGTTATTAAGTGTTTATATTTTTTTCATGTTCCTTGTAATCTCTATCTGCCACAGTCGGGGAGTTAATGTTATTTTATTTTTATTTACCCACGCTTTAATGTATTTTTAATGTTTTGTTGTGAAAAGCAGTGAATTATCAGCTTGGGGCACATCACGTTTGGTTATTACGAACAGATTTGAATCAAGTGCTGAAGTAGGAGGAACCCCCCCCCCCACTCCCCCACCCCCCACTTACCAGATGAGAGCACATCCCATAATATCCATGAAGTTTGAGGTAAATTCAAACTCTACACCGACACCCAAAATGCATCGCTTTAAAACTTTCCAATTCATCAGATATTCAATCTGTACTGCACCGAATACCATCATTAGCAAACGTTTGTCGGCTTTCCATCGCCTGTTACCATTCCTGCCATTAGGTCAAGTGCACAGAGGTCATGGAAATTCCACGACCAACACGATTCCCACTAATTTCCTAATTATTCTGAGAAGCACCTATCTCACGGTTCATTTGCCGTTGCTTGGTCAAAATCGCTGTCCACAGCAATAAGAATACCTTGTGTACATGAGTTTCATCTATTGTGTGATATGCATTATGAGAACTGTCATGGGCAATTAACAACGAAAATAAATATTTTCCCCCCTTTTGATAACGACGTTGCGGGGAAAAATACGAAAAAAAATATCGGCTTGAACTATTCAGCAGAATAAATCAGGTGTTGAATGAAAAAAAAATGATACGTGTCAAGGGAAACAGCTCTTCCGACCACCAGTACATTCCCAGTCATTTTTGGGTCGGATGTTAACGTCTGGATTTCAGATTTGGTGTTCATGTTCCGAGTCACCGACGCAACAGCACTTCGCTAAAAATCTGTTTCTGGCATAAGCTGGTCTTCTATTAGTTGGCCAAATTGCGACGGAAAGGGCAATTATAACGATCAGAAGTAAGAGTGTCACGTACCAGCAACAATAGATCACAACTTGAGTCAGAGTTTAATGTTAAAACACTATATTTATTAGTATCTACTCAAAATATAGAAAATTAAACGAAATAAACAGAAGTTAACAGTTTATGTGTGGCTCCCAAAGTGTCAAGCTTAGGAACAGTTCTTAAAGTCTTAAGATGGCAAACTAGAAAGGTCCAGTAATCCACGGAATAAGTGAGGGGAGAAACTTGTAAATCCACATTAAAATGTAGAGAGGAGGCGATTACGAAGAATTCCACAGGTTCCACGCTGGGAAAACGACGTGACAGTCGCCGAAGATCTTATCCGTCGAGTCGACCCGAAATCCACGTGGAAATATCACAAGGTGCCAGTCACAGAGTATTCCTTAGCACAAGTGGTTACCACATAACATACCCAAAACCATGTAAGGGTTAACAAAGTGGTCGTCACTGGGTACTCCAAAAAAATCCACTTACGGATCATACGAAGCGATAGTGTCACATCCAATGTGCACTGGGTGCTGTTGATCACCCATTTCCAGGGCATGGGAAAGTATCAGAATTTACCCATTGCTGCAGCAAGCTATTGGCAGCAGCTTGCGGTCCAAAGCTCTCTCTCTCTCTCTCTCTCTCTCTCTCTCTCTCTCTCTCTCTCTCTCTCTGTCTCTGTCTCTCCTCCTCCTTCTCTGAAAGTTCCCGCGGTCTGTCGCAGATCGTTATACTGACGTCATAGACCCGCCTCATCAAGGCGTTTTAAAGGGACACCTACAGTAAACGAAACCGTCGTCACGTAACAAGAGTGACAGCACTCCTAAAGAAATGACGATATTAAACAGTATATCGTAATGATACTGTAAAATCTTGTGTGGCTGCTCAAAGTCTAAGCGTATTCCAGCGCTTTGTTGACCAAATGATGGAATAAAACTAGCCGTAGCTAAAAGCATTGGATGGTCACTGTCTCTCACACATATAATTATCTTTTGCATGATGGCGTCCGCGTCCTGAAAATAGCGAGCAGCTCTCACTTCTTCAGAATTATGTGAGATTATAAACAGACTAGGATCTGTAGCGCTCAGAATCTGATAGAAAAGACGTGCATTCTGACCAGAATCTGCATCGAATGCAACTATCCTGGTCGCTAGGTATTCTGGGCTTGCAGATCGAGGAATAGCTGTTATGCTGCGGTTCAATGACTCAGGATTTTTTATTATAGGAGGATTGTCATTCTGATCAAGAATAATCAGAGTCACTGTAACATTGCTAGAAAACATTGGAGCTCCATTATCTTGTGCTTGTATTTCGAACTGAAAGCGCTTAAGATGCTCGTAATCAAATGCCCGTTGCAAATAGATCACGCCGCTTTGAGAATCAATTGAGACAAAGGAATATAATTGCGCTCCCTGTACGTCTTCTGCAGAATAGTGTAAGAGATCTGGGAGTTCAGGTTTATATCGGAATCGGTGGCAGCCGCTCTACCGATGGAACTGCTGGGCGCCTTATTTTCCATTACAAGGACGGTGCATGAAGACATTAGGAAGCTCCGTGCGTTATCGTTAATATCTGCAGTATGGATAATGAAAGTTTTGTTGCTGGTTAGCGGAGGATATCCGCGGTCCTTGCAATTAACCAAGATATTATATTCAGAAATCTGCTCTCGGTCCAATCTATTATTTGTCACCAACTTATATGAAATATTAAAGGATGATTTTAGAGCAAATGGAAGAGTTGGCGATAGGGTCTTTTAAGAGACTTTTGAATAGGTACAGGGAGTTTACTAAAATACAGGGCTATGGGTAACCCTAGTAATTTCTAAGGTAGGGACATGTCCGGTACAACTTTGTGGGCCGAAGGGCCTGTATTGTGCTCTAGGTTTTCTATGTTTCTGTTTCTATGTGACAATAAACGTGCCCGTTTTCGTGGGAATCCTTGTCTCTTACACAGATTAACGCCAACAATGTTCCAAATGTCGCATCCTCACGCACTATCTTGGATTTGGTGGTGCCCGTCCTTTGTGGATAGCCACCGTACAGGGCTGTCAATAACAACCGATGCCGCGATTGTTTCTCCCGATCGATTGCTTTCGCTAACGTCTACTCTGGGATTTTCGCTTCACCGCGGATCTGTACATCTGAGACTAAATGGTCGTTCGGAGTCCGCTGGTAGCTGCGAATGGAATTTATACCTACGTCAGGATCGTGTGCATCAGGTAACCTAAAACGCGTCCCGGCCATCACGAGTTCAGCAATTTCCAAACGTATTTCACTAACCTGAAATTTGGGAGAATTGTCATTTACATCCCCGTTAATGGCCAGCAATGCACTTGTGCCTAGTCCTGGCGAGGGAGGATGGGTAGTGGTTCTCATCGCCTTATTGGTAGACAGCGACACAAAGTGTCTCAGCCTATAACTACAACGATATCACAATAAATATTGACTTCCATGAAAATATTAATTTAAATTAGAGAATAGTAAATGAATTTAAGTTCCTTTAGTTCCTGGATACTTGTCAACTTTACATACTGAAAAGTTGCAAAACCTTTCTTTTTCTAATTATGACTAACAATTTTGGGCAACAGAGTGTAAAATATACACTGCTCATACAACCAGCTATTCCATAAAATCGTTAAGCTGAATATCAGCAGCCATTTCTAAATATATTAATACTTTCAATATAAGTTTGTGTAGAATATATCTTTAAAGAGCACATAGAAGACATATTATTTCTAATTCCCTCTAACGACACTGAAAACATGCCCATGTATTAAGCATCACGCAAAACGTCTTCAATTAGGGCATTAAATTTATATACTTAATTAGTTTTTTTATATGATGGCTTTGTTCTCGCCAATAGCGCAATACGTTGAAAGACTGATAATATATTTTAAAGTTGTGTCTTAAACTGATATAAAAATAAACAGTCTAGTGTTTAATCATGCTTGGTCCAGTTCAATTTGACGTTTAAGTAATGACAAGACGCTGGTTTAGGAGATAATAACATTAGTGCAAATATGTTGAAGGAACAACAATTTGAGATCACCATATGATATGCCACATTAATTTATCTGCAGCACTAACAACCGGTTGGTAAAATCCAAGATAATGGGACAGAAGGAGCAAAATAAAACAGTGCATTGAAGGACGATGGAATGCCCTGATTATCATCTATTAAGTATCCACTTCCATTTAATTGGGTTTCCTAAATCGCATTTCATTTCCAACTGGATATTTCACTATATCTTCGGCCAGCAAAAAATATTTAATCTTGATCTTAATATTCTCTCCTGTATCTTCTTCCTGATGCCAGCCGCGAGAAGAAAGCATATTCTATGTGATGGGGGTCCCCGATGTTGGATGCGGCTGTTCTGTGACAACGTTTCGTGTAGATGTGCTCGTAGGACAGATGGCTTTTCCCGGAAAATCCGGGTCATTCCTGTCCTTGTGACAGTCCGTGCTGTACTTAACTAACAGCCCAGCCCGGGCAAACCTCACCTTAGGTAGCTGCAGTAGGTACACTTTTTACTCAAAGAGAAATATGATTGTTTTTCCCTTCGGAAGCGGGTAGGGTCTGGGCCATTAAAGTGTCACTTTCTTTAACGGCCCATTCTCTGTAATTGAATTGAAGCTAACTCATCACACTGAACTTCAACTTTCCAAGAGAAGGAGATCGAAAATACGAAAAGGAGCATATAGATTATCATAAACCCTGAGATTCTGAAGATGTGCGGAACTTCCGCCATTTGCGGCGGAGGAATCGAAGCGCTGCTTTAACCTTCTTCGGGTCTCACTGCTGCTGTGCAGGCCGCACAGGGAGCATCGGGTGCAGTAGATGACCTGGACAGATCCTCACATCAAGTGAAAAGTTTGCTTTGCTCCTTGAATGGTGGTTAAAATATAGATTATAAAATGTTGGAGGAACTCAGCAGGCCAAGCAGCATATAGGGGGGAAAAAACACAGTCAACGTTTCTGACCGAAACCCTTCGGCAGGACCAGAGGGGGGAAAAAAAAAGCTGAAGCGTAGATTTGAAAGGTTGGGGGAGGCGACAGGTGAAACTTGCAGGGGGAATGGATGAAGCAAAGGGTTAGGAAGTTGATTGATGAAAGAGACAGAAGGCCGTGGAAGAAAGAAGAAAGGTGATGGTGAGTGGTGGGGGGGGGGTGGGGGGGAAGGGGGTGGAGCACCAGAAGGAGGTTATGGGCGGGAAAGCAGATAACATGAGAGAATAACAAGGGGAAATGGTGAAGGCGGGGTGGGGGTGGGGGGGGGGAGTTGGTGGAGGTATCACTTGAAGTTTGAGAAATCGATGTTCATGCCATCAAGTTGGAGGATACCCAAACGGTTAATAAACTGTTGATCCTCCAACCTAAGTGTGGCCTTATCCCCGCAGCGGAGGAGACCATGGATGGACATATCGGAATGGGAATGTGAAGTGGAGTTAAAACGGGGGGCCATTGGGTAATCCCGCTTGCTCTGGCGGACAAAGCGTAGATGCTCGGCGCAGCGGTCTCGCAATCTACGTCGGGTCTCAGCAATATCCAATATGCCACACCGTGAGCACCAAACACAGTAGATGACCCCAACAGACACAAGTAAAGTGTCACCTCACCTGGAAGGACCGTTAGGGACCCTGAATGGTATCAAGCGAGGACTTGTATGGGGCAGGTGATGCACTTGTTCCGCTTGCAAGGATACGTGTCTGGAGGGAGTTGTCCCTCCTGGCTCCTTCCGCACTGATTTATGATGCAACATAGAAGCGCTTTCTAACAATGTGAGCAAAAGCAAACGTGAAGTGCAAGAGATATCAAAAATGTTGAAAATTGTCAACAGGGCCATATACCCAAGTCGTAAACCTTCGTTTTAATATATACAGTTTATTTTTCAGGTCCTGTTTTCTTTTAACAGCAATTGAACAAAAAAGCAGAAATGCGGGAAGAATATGAACAGGGAGCTCAATGACGAAGTGAACTTAAAATATGTATCGGTGGTGAAATGTATACTGCTCTTCATTTGTACTGCTTCTTTCGCACTGCAAATGTGCTTCATTCATTAATCCATCCTGCTTCTGGCAGCACTTGTGTCAATTGGCGCCCGAATAGTATGTTGCCTGCCAGGTGACAGGGTCAGAGATGTCTCTGATCGTATTCAGAGCATTTTGGAGAGAGAGGAAGAGCAGCCAGATGTCTTTGTATACATTGGTACCAATGGCATAGGAAGGAAACTGAATGAAGTCCTGAAGAGAAATGCGGAGTAGAATGCTAAGAAGCAGGACGTCCAGGGTAGAAATTTCTGGATTGCTAACTGTGCCACGCGCCATAGAAGGTAGGAACATGATGATTTGGCAGATAAATATATGGCTGAGAAGATGGTGCAGGGGCAGGGCTTCGGGTTCTTGCATCTTTGGCATCTGTTCTGGGGGTAGCATGATCTGTACAAAAGAAACAGTTTGCACCTGAACAGGAGCGGGACCAGTACACTCGCGAGCAGAATTGTTAGAGCTGTTGGGGAGGGTTTAAACTAATTTGGCAGGGGGGATGGGATCCGGAGAGAAGGGACTCAGGAGAGTACGGATGATAAAGGAACAATGATAGAGTGTAGACAGACTGTCAGGAAGGACAAGCAGATGACAGGGCAAAATAGACGCAAGCAGGGTGAATATCAGTGCATTAAGGATGCTGAATCAAATACGGTAGGTAGCCTATACTGTACTGCAAGTATAATATCGCAATGCACGGAGTATAAGACATACACAGGCGACAGTAGAGGTCAAGTCATTGGGTGTATTTAAGGCAGAGATTGATAGGTATCTGAGTAGTCAGGACATCAAAGGAAATGGTGAGAAGGCGGGGGAGTGGGACTAAATGGGAGAATGGATCAGCTCATGATAAAATGGCGGAGCAGACTCGATGGGACAAATGGCCGACTTCTGCTCCTTTGTCTTATGGTCTTATAACGATGCTTACAGATGGTTGGGTATGACGTTATGCTATGGCCATCACTGGATCGTTACGGAAGGATGGTTGAAGTTATGAGTTGAATGTCCAAGGTTATACATTGTACTCGAGGGAAAGGAAGGTAGGCAGAGGGGGTGCGTGTCTCTGCTACTAAAGAATGACATTAAATCATTAGAAAGATGTGACATCGTATGGGAAGATAGTGAATCCTTGTGGACTGAGTTAAGAAACTGCAATGGTAAAAGGACCGTGCAGGCCTCCAAACGACAGCTGAAATGTGGATGACAGATAACAACGGGAAATAGAAAAGGTGTGTCAAAAGGGCAATGTTACAATAGTCATGGGAGATTTTAACATGTAGATAGATTGGGAAAATCAGGTTGGTAATGGATCCCAAGAGAGTGAATTTGATGAATGCCTACGAGATGGCTTTCAGAGCGATTTGTCGTTGATCCTACTTCGGTATCAGCTATATTTCTTTGGGTGTTATGTAGTGAACCAGAGACGATTAGGGAGCGTAAAATGAAGGAACCATTCGGAGACAGTCATCACAATATCATTGAGTTCAACTTGAAATCTGATAGGGAGAGAGTCAAGTCTGACCAAGCAGTATTTCAGTGGAGTACAGGAAATGTAATCGCTTCAAAATGGGTTTAGCCAAAGTAAATTGGAATGAGATGTTGGCAGCGATGGCTTGAGTTTCTGGGGGAAATGAGGTAGGTGCATGGCAAATGTATCCCAAAACAAAGAAACACTCAAAAAGTAAAATAGTTCAGCCGTGGTTAACAAGGGAAGTCAAACCTAAAATAAAAGCAAAAGAGAGGACATATGACAAAGCAAAAATTTGCGGGAAGATAACATATTAGGAAACTTTTGCAAACCTACAGAAAGCAACCTGTATCTGGAAGGTCCAACTGGCTGGTGGCTGGTGAGTCAGTATCCTGGCAAAAACTACACCATGAAGACAAAAGAACACCTCAAGTAACTCTGCGAAAAGGTTATTTAATAAGTATGCCAGGAGATTGATACCAGGAAATTTCCAAGTTGCTGAATATTCCTTGAAGTGCAGTTAAACGAATATGGCACAGATGCAAATCTTCCTAGAGCAGACCTTTCTCGAAAACTGACTGACCGTGCAGAGAAGGGTCTAGTCAGCGAGGCCATTAAGAGAACTGTGACAAATCTGGAAGAGTTGCATGCTTCAGTGGCTGAAATGAGAAAGTCTGCGTACACAACACATGTTGCCAGAATGCTTCACCAGTCGTTGTTCGCGGGACACTGACAAAGGGAAATCAACCATTGAAAAAAAAACACTCATATGAAATCTCGGCCAGAGTTTGCAAGAAAGCATATGGGCGACTCTGAAGTTAGATGGAAGAAGGGTCTATGGTCTGATGAAATCAAAATTGCGCCTTTTGGCCATCAGAGTAAACGCTATGCCAAACACAGAACATCATAAAAACACACCATCCCTACCCTGAATCATGGTGGTCTCATGCTGCGGGGATGCTATACTGCAAGAGGCCTTGGAAATCTTGGGAAGATAAAGTGAATGCAGCAAACATAGGGGAATCGTGGAGGTAAACCTGATGCAGTCTGCAACAGAACTGCGATTTGGGAGAGGATTTGTTTTCCAGCAAGACAATGACCCCAAACATAAAGCTAAAGCTACACAGGAATGGCTTAAAAATAACAAAGTTAAAGTCCTGCAGCGGCCAAATCAGTGTCCAGACCTGAATCCCTTTGAGAACTTGTGGATGGACTTGAAAAGAGCTTGCAATCTGAGAGAGCTTGAACGGTTTTGCAAATAAGAATGTGGATAAAATTCCAGTGTCCAGATGTGCAAAGGTGATAGAGATCTATACACACGACTCAAGGCTGTAATTGCTGCCAAAGGTGCATCGACTAGCATCTATTAAATACTGACTTTTGAGGGGTGAGTAATCATGCAATCAATTACTTTCTTTAATAATTGAATAAACTTAGACCAAGTTGTAGAAATTTGTTCTCACTTTGACACAAAAGAGTCCTTCGTGGTGATCAGTGTCAAAAAAGTCAAATTAATTCCCTCATGAATCAGTGTTGTAAAACAATATAATTTGAAATTTTCCAAGGGGGTTGAATACTTTTTGTAGACACTGTAAATCACACACATAACATATAAACTAATATTACCAGAAATAAAGTAAAAAAAATAAAAAAACTGCTTTTATCACATAAGTTAAAAGTAATCGTATACAGTAAAGCTGTTGGCACATCATGGTAAATTTGAAGGCACATTTTGGAAAGTGTAAGTATAACAAGATTGTTGTCATGGTGGCATCAACTTCTTCATGATTGATTTGCAGTGCCTTAGTCCAAGAGTTTTAAATGGAACGAAATTTGCCAGGTGTGTTCAGAAACGATCCCTGACACTATATGTGGACTGACCGACTCGATGAAAGTCAATACTGGATCTAGTATTCGGCCATGAACCTGGTCAGCTGACAGATCTCTCGATGGGTAAGCGTGTCGGAGACAGTGACCACAACCTTGACTTTTGCCATAGCCTTTGATAAGTATAGCAGCAGTCAGTATGGAAAGTAACTGGGGGTTAATTATGATGCTATTACGGCTATGGAGTGTAACTTGGGAATAGATGTTCTCAGCAAAATGTACAACGAAAACTTTTAGGTAGCATAAGGAACACTTCCATGGGATTCAGAACAGGCTTGTCCCATGAGTCAGGGAAGGACCATAGGTTGAACGTCGCATGGTTGACAAGCAATATGGAACATGTAGTTAAGTGCAAGGAAGAAGGTTTTTTTTTTTAATTTTAAGTAGCAAAATGAAGGCATTTTTTTTCAGAATTATAAAGTATCCAGAAAGAAGCTTAAGAAGGGGACACGAGGCCTTGGCAAGTGAGATTAAGGAAAAACGCAAAGCGTCTACATGAATTAAATTCGTATCGAACTGGGCAGCGAGAGGAAGTGAAGGAGAAATTGTAGGTATTATTTCAGAATTGTGGACGAAATGTAGTTGTTCACAGGAATTACCCCAGGAATGGAAGGGTTAACATATGAGAAGCATTTGCTATCTCTGGGCTTTTCTCTTCATCCTCTCTTCCGACATCCACCTAGCTGTCATCTCACCTGCCTTCCACTATTACCTTCGAGCTTGAAATACTCCCAACCATCCCACCACCTTTTATTTCTGGCTACTTACCCCTTACTTTCCAGCCCTAAAGAAAGTTTTCTGCCCGAAATATCGAATCTTTATTATTTTGCATACATGCTGCTAAACTTGCTGAATTCCTCCAGCATTTTGTGTGTGTTGCTTTGGAGTTCCTTCAGCTTCTGAATCTGTTGCATGAATAGGATGCTGAGATGCCAAGATAGAAGCGACATCTATCGCCCTTTGCCCAGGGCGGAAATGGTTAATACATGACGGCATAATTTTAGTTTGATTTGGAGATGTGTCGAGGTTGAGGCGTGGCTATCACAGAGAGGTCTTCTACACAGAGAATGGTAGGTTTGTTGAACGCGCGTCGAGAGGTAATGGTTGAGGCAGATACTTAACAGATTCTTAGATAGGCATGAGGATGAAAAACGTGGAGGTCTATGAGGGGAAATGGGTTTGACTGATCCCGGAGCAGCTTAAATGTTCGCGACAAAATCATGAACAAATTGGCTTCTGTCGTGCTGTACTGGTTTATGTTCTATAAGCTCTCTGTCTACCAATTTCTTTCCGGAAGAAAACCCGTTCTGGAGATTTGCTTCGATGATCAGCAGCTGCGTATCCGAGATGATCCAGAATCGACGTCCGGACAACCTATTATTGTTCCAGACCGAAATTGTTAGCCAGACGAACAAATGACCAGGAATCGAATAACAGCCTGTGAAGAACTGTCATACCAGCTTAAAAAAATGACAAAATATGCCAACCTTAAAAAAAGAACTTCAAAAGGGCAAAAATGATCCTCGTGCCCAAGAAGAGCAAGATGAACTGCTTCAACGACTATCACCCAGTGGGATTTAAATAGAATGTGATGAAATGCTCTGAGAGTTTGATTATGTCTAGAATCAGTTGCTGAGCAAGCAAAGGATCAGAGGTTCAAAGGATTGAACATATATTTATTATTAAAGTACATTGGCGGCACACAACCTTGAAATTCGATTTCTGTACAGGCAGCCACGAAACGAAGAGAACCATGAAATCCGGAAACCATGCCGATTTTGTCCTATCTTGTCCAGTGTCACCAGGTACTCCATAACCTCATCGTTAACAATTGACTAACCTCTTCCCAACCACTGAGGTCAGGCTAGCTGGTCTATAGTTTCCGTTCAGCTGCCTTCCTCTTTTCTTAAAAAGTGGCGTGACATTTGTAGTTTTCCAATCCTCTGGCACCATGCTAGAGTCCAATGATTTTAGCAAGATCATTCGAATAAAGGGGCCACGGCACAGGCTCGGAAGAACCTGCAGATTTTTTTTTAACTCAGAGAGCTTCAGCATGGGCAAAATCCTGTCAGCACCTAGGACGGCTTCAGAAGGTGATACCTCAGAAAGTCAGCATCCATCACTAAGAACCCCTATCACTCAGGTGTGTCCCTCTTCCCAGCGCTGTATATATATATATTTGTTATTTCGTTTTATAGTTTAAAATATATTGTATTGCAATGTGCTACTGACTCAAAACAAAAAAAAAGACGACATATGCCAGTGATATTAAAATGGATTCTGATACTTATTTATTAATCACCTTCAGTCATTCGTCGATCGTTATTACTACATATTGAAATATACGAAAACTACGCTCATGGTATCTACTGAGTTGTAATATACTGTATATATTTTAAGCCGTTCCTATGACTTTGCTTCATAATGACGTAACACGCACACAATGCTGGAGGAACTCAGCAGGCCAGGCAGCATCTATGTAAATGAATAGCCAGTCATCAAGACTGGAAAGGAAGGGGAAAAGTCGGAGCAAGAAGGTAGGGAGAGTGGAGGAGGAAGTACAAAGTGGCAGGTGAAATCGGGAGAGGAGAAGATTGCAGCGTAAAAATTTGGGATGCTGATTAGTGAAAGAGATAATAGGCTGGAGAAGGGGGAATCTAATAGAAGACATTAGGGCATGGAAGAAATGGAAGGGGGAGGATCATCCTCCAAGTGCCACCTGGAATGACTGATTGGGGCCCTGAATGGTAGTGAGGTAGGAGGTGAAGGGGCAGATATGCCACTTATTCTGTTTGCAATGATAATTACCGGTAGGGAGTGACAAGTGGACAGGCAAGTCGCATATGGATCGATCCCGGCTGGAAGTGGAATCTGCAGGGGAGGGAAATATGGCCTTGTTGGTTAGAAGTGGCGCAAACTACTGCGAATTATGTGCTGACGCAGAAGCTAGTGGGGTGGAAGGTGAGGACAAGAGGAACCCTATCCTAGGTGACTCTTCGGGAGGATGGGACGTGAGCAGGTGTGCGCGAAGTAGAAAAGATGCCGATGAAGGTAGCGTTGATGCTGGAGGAAGAAAATTCCCTTCTTTGAAGAAAGAGCACATCTTAGTTGTTCTGGAAATAAAGACTCATCCTGAGAGCAGATGCGGCGGAGACGGATGAAGTGAGAGAACGGGATGGCATTTTACAAGTGACAGGGCGGGAAAGTCCAGATAACTGTAAGAGTCAGTGGGTTTATAAAAAAAAAACACCTTAGTAGCTATACTTTCTCCAGAGATGGTGATAAAGAGAGCTCAAGAAAGGGGAGAGAGGTATTGGAAATGGACGAAGTAAATTTGAGAGCAGTGTGGAAGGTGCGGGGAAAAATGATGAAATCGATGAGCTCAGCATGGTGCAGGAAGCAGCACCAATGCAGTTGTCGACGTAGCGTAGGAAAAGTTGTGGGGCGATGCCGATATAGGCTTGGAACATGGACCGTACCACATAGCAACGAAAGTGCAGGCATAGTTGAGACCTACAGGAATGCGTATGGCTGCACTTCTGGCTTGCAGGAAGTGGGAGGAGACAAAGGAGAAATTATTGAGGGTGAGGACCAGTACCACCAGACGGAGGAGGATGGTGGTGGAGAGGAGCTGTTTGGGTCTGTTTTCTGCAGAAAGATGCAGAGAGCTTTAGGGCCTTCCTGACTGGGATGGAGGTGCATAGGGTGTTAGACATCCATAGTGAAAATGAGACCATTTGTGCTAGAGAACGCACAGTCATTGAAAAGATCAAGAGCGTGTTAAGAGTCGCAGATGTCGGTAAGGTATGTAGATGCAAGTTCAGTGCGGCTGGAGCAGGCAAGAGTAATGGTGGCAGACTCAATGTCGACATCATCCCAGATTTGACGGCAAGATTAGCTGTGGATCTCCTATTTGATTACCATCCCGTATTAATAGAACGGCCTGTCTTATCATTTGCTTGCAAGTACTCAGAAACCATATACTTAATAATCAACTTCAGTATGTTCCCAACCACTGAGTTCAGACTAACTGGCCTATAATTTTTTGCTTCTTTGTCTACCTTCTTGAAGAGTGGTGCGACATTTGCAGTTTTCCAGACTTCTGGAACTATTATAGAATCTAGGGTTTCGTGAAAGATCATTATTTAGAACTTCACAATCCCTTCAGACACCTCTTTCAGAAACCTGGGGTGTCCCCCACTGGTTCAGGTGACCTACCTACCTTCATACCTTTCAGTTTCCCCCCCAAAAAAAATCTCTATAGTTATGGTAACTTCACACACTTCATGACTGCTGACACCAGGAACCTCCACCACACTGCTAGTGTCGTCCACGGTAAAAATTGATACAACATACTTATTCACTTCGTCCGCCATTTACTTGTCCCGCATTACTACCTCTCTACCATCGTTTTCCAGCGCACCGAAATCGACTCTCACCTCTCTTTTACACTTTATGTATCTGAAGAATCTTTTGGTATCGTCTTTAATATTATTGGTTAGCTTACTTTCATATTTCTTCTTTACCCTTTTCTTAAATTTTTAGCTGCTTTCTGTTAATATGTAAAAGCTTCCCAAGGCACTAAATTCCCATTAATTCTTGCTCTATTATATGTCCTCTAATTGGCATTTATGTTGGCGCTGACTTCTCTTGATAGCCACGTTTATGTCATCTTATTTTTAGAATACCATTTCCCTCAACAAGGTCGAAGGAAAAATCTTCTTCGCTGTTTTAGCAAGAAGGATGATATCATACATGGTAGAAAACCAATACATAGATATGGCAGTGCAAAAGGGAGGGATTCCTGGATTCCCAGGATGTGTGGAACACACAAGTGTTATATCCCGGCTGTTAAAGGAGGCCAAGGCAACCGAAGGGAACCTGACAGTTGTGTGGTTGGATTTAGCCAATGCCTATGGTACAGTGCCGCACAAGCTCATTGAGACAGCACTGAAACACTACCATATCCCGAAGAAGGTCACCAGGATCCTGGGAAGCTATTTCGCGGGATTCACCAAAGATTCAGCGTGCAGGACAACGGAACATCATGGCAGTGAGTACAGGAGGGTATTGTGACTAGCTGCACTATATCAGTAGTCCGCTTCGTCATGGCCATGAATCTACTTATTGAGGCTGGGAAAAGAGAGACCAGAGGGCCAAGGACAACCACGAATATCAGACAGCAGCCAAGAGTGGATTTATGGATGACCTTACAATTACAACCACAACACATATGCAGGCCAAATGGGTACTCCAGGCAATGGACGAGACAGCCACATGTGCGCGAATGAAATTTAAACCTGCCAAATCAAGGTGTTTGGTGATAAAGAAAGGCCAACTTACCCAGAAGTTCACCTTGAAGATCCAGGATGACGAAATCCGGTCTATCATAAGAAACCCGATCAAGTGCCTAGGGAAATGGTATGATGGCAGCCTTAAGGATGTCAACAACAGCAGAAGCCTGGAGCAACAAACAACAGAAAGTCTTGTAAAGATGGACAAATCAGGTTTACCAGGAAAGCTTAAGGCATAGATCTTACAACATGGGCTCCTACCCAGACTAATGTGGCCAGTGATGCTGTACGACATCGCCCTGTCCACGATCGAGGGCATGGAGAGGAAGATAAACCGGTATCTGAGAAGGTGGTTAGGAGTACCGCAGTGCTTCTCTTCAACAGGGCTATACAGCAAGTCAACCAAGCTCCAGTTGCCTCTGTCCTTAGTTGTAGAGGAATTTAAGGCAGGGAAAGCACGCCTCATCATGACCTTCAAAGACTCTAAGGACGGCAAGGTCAGTGAAGCAGGAGTCAACATATAGACAGGGAGCAAATGGAAGGCCACAGAGGAGGTAGAAAATGCAGCGTCCCGACTACGCCACAGAGACGTTCTCGGAATAGTGTTTAAGGGCAGACAAGTCCTAGTATGTGAGCCAACAATCAGGTTGAGGGAGGCCAACCCTAATGGCAGGCGGCACGTGGTCCAGCAGGAGATAAGGAAGAAAGAGGAGGAGGCTAGATATGTGCGAGCAGTGGAGATGGGGAGTCAAGTGACCTCGACAAAGTGGAAAACAGAACAGAGAGCGTTGACATGGGATGACATATGGAAATATACATCTTTCCAACTCCAGTTCTTACTGAGGGCTGCGTACGATGTATTAGCAACTGTAACAAACGTGCAGAACTGGGGAATAACAGAAGACCCAACGTGCCATCTGTGCCAGAAACCAGCCAACCTAGAGCATATTCTTTCTTCATGCCAGGTTGCCCTTTCCCAGGGACGGTACAGATGGAGACACGACCAGGTTTTGAGAGCACTCGCCCACACTTTCGAGACAGAGAGGAAAACGGACCATAAAAAGGACAGTCAACCAAACTTCATCAACTTCATCAGGACCAGGGAACATGCTGCAGCGAAAAACAGGCGTAGAGACGGTATCCTGAGCATGACAAAGGACTGGGAGATGAAGGTCGACCTTGAAAAGAAACTGGTGTTCCCACCAATAGTAGAGACCACACCTTGTCCAGACGTTCTACCCATGTCAGAGAGTGCAAAGAAGCTCGTGGTGACAGAGCTAACAGTACCATGGGAGACCCGATGCCAAGAGGCCCACGAGAGGAAGCTTGCGAGGTACGAAGACCTGGTGGCAGACTGCAGGCGGCAAGGCTAGCAGACGTGGAACTTCCCTGTCGAAGTTGGGACAAGATGATTTCCCGCCATGTCATGCTGGAAGATGATGACAGCTTTAAGGATACTACGGAGAACCAGGAAGAGAGCCGTTAACACCATGGCCCAAGCAGCAGAGACAGCATCCAGTTGGCTTTGGCTGCAAAGGGACGATAGTAACTGGATGTCTGACCACCGGGGGTAGAAGAATGATTACCTCCTGCTGTCCCACTATCCCGAGGATGTTCCGGTTTGGGGATGAAATGTCTGAGGATGGATGGACCCGGCTGATGACTCGACGGTCCAGCAGCGGAAACATCACAGCTGTTTTAGGTAATGCTTCCTCTGGGCACTATGTATATATTCTGTGCCTTCTGAATTGCCTCCAGAAATTCCAGCTATTGCTGCTTTGCCGTCATCTCTGCCAGATTTGTTTTTCCATCAATTCTGGCAAGCTCCTCTCGTGTCTTCTTAATTCTGTTTACTCCACCACAATACTGATACATATGACTTTAGCTTCTTCTTCTCACGTTTCAGGGTGAATTCGATCATATTATGTCCTCTTTTCCCTAAAGGTTGTTGGGCACGTGGCCAAGAGGTTAAGGCGTTCGTCTAGTAATCTGAGGGTCGCTAGTTTGAGCCGCAGCTCTGGCAGCGTGTTTGTGTCTTTGAGCAAGTCACTTAACCACACATTACTCTAGTGGCTGTGCGAGGAGTGGCGCCCCACACAGATTTCCAATCTGCACCTTGTAAGGCATTTAAATGCCCGACGCAGGCCTTTCATGGTCTGAGTCGACGTTCCCTCCCTCCCTAAAGGTTCTTTTACCTTAAGCTCTCAGATGAATTCTATTTCATTGCACAACGCCCAATCCAGAATAGCTGATTCCCTAGTGGGCTCAACCACGAGCTGCTGGAGTCCGCCTCTTGGAATCCGGCATCAACCTGATTTTCCCAATCTACATGCATATGAAACATATTATTACTATTGTTACATTACCCTTTTGGCACGCATTTTTTTTTATCTCCAATTGGAAGTTGTAGACCACATCCTTACCACTGTTCGGGAGTCTCCATAAAAAAACAAAACAAAACAACTCCCACTTAGGGCCTTTTTACCCTTTCACTCCTTGGCTCTATCCACAACGATTCAAAACCTTCCGATCCTCTGTCACATCTTTCTAATGATTGGGTTTCATGTTTTACCAACAGAGCAACACTGCCTACTCTGCCTTCCTGATCATCCTTTTGATACAATTTGTATCTTTAGATGTGAAGCTCCCAGCTATAATCTTTGTTCAGCCGTGATTCAGTGATGCCTTCAAAGTCATACATGCCAATTCATTATTGAGCTGCAAGTCCTCACTGTTTTCCGTATACTGCGTACATTGAGATATGACACATCCTATTTTCACTCTTTTCAAATGGATCCGCCTTTCACGTTGCAATTCATACAGTTAATAGTATTTTCCCCCATCATCAGCCTCTCATTGCTCGGAATCTCACTGCCTCTGTTGGTAAAGCAACTACCTCATCTTCAGCACTGTCACACAATTCCAATTTCCCTGCCACATAAGTTTATATGCACCCGAACAAATCTTGCTAATCTGCCCGCAGGGATGTTTTATCACCTCGGGTTCACGTATAACCCATCCATTTTGTACAGGTTAAATCTTCTCCCGAAGAGATGCAGATGATCCCTAAATCTGAACCCCTGCCCCCCTGCACCAGTTCCTTATTCACGCATCCTCCTGTCAAATCATCCTTTTCATTACCTCACTGGTATGTGGCACGGACAGCAATTCAGAGATTACTACTCTGGAGGTCCTAATTCACAGCTTTCTATCCAGCTCCCTGACCTCTCTCTCTTCAGGATCTTCTCACCTTGTGTACGTATGTCATTCGTGCCAATAGGTACGAGATTTCTGGCTGCTCATCGTCGCCCTTGATAATGTCATTGACACGATCGAGACATCACTGATCTTGACACCAGGGAGACAACAAACTATCCGAATGTCTCTGTCGCAGCAACAGAACCTCACCTCTTTTCATCTGACCAAAGATTCTCCTATCAAAGCTGCAATCCTCTTCACCTCTTCGCTCTTCTGAGCGACAGCACCAGACTCGGCGCCAGAGAGCTGGTAAATGTGGCTGACCCATTGTCAATCGTCGCCTCAATATTATCTGAAGTTATATACTAATGATTGAGAGGAACCGTCTCAGCTGCACTCTACACTGGCTGTGCATTTCCCTTCCTTCTCCGAAGACTCACCCTGTTTCATGTCTCGTGCAAGCTAGGTTGACTACTTCGTTGTAGTACATGTCTGTCGCCTCATTGTTCTCTCGTTTGAGTCGAAGTTTATCAAGCTGCAGCTCCAGTTCTTTAATACATTCTCTCAAGAGCTGCAACTCGGTGCACCTGGTGCAGAAGTGTTTATCTGGGAGACTGGACATCTCCCAGGCATCCCCCATCCCATACAGTCTACAAAACACTGCCTCTGAAGTCATTCTTACTGAACTACTATGACATAAAAGATGAGAAATGATCAAACAAAAACGTAGAGACAGAGAGAGTGAGAGTGAGTGAGTGAGAGAGAGACAGATAGATAGATGGGGGAGAGAGAGAGAGGAGAGAGAGAGGGAGAGCGAGAGATAGAGGGAGGAGAGAAAGAGAGAGAGAGAGAGAGAAAGAGAGAGATAATGAATCCACTTGCTGTTTTGTCACTTCTGTTCTCAGAGAAACTGCCGCAAAACTCTGCCTTTAAAATCTCGATCGCCGTCCTAATTAAAATGTAACTCTTTTTACGCCCCCCCCCTGACGTGGGTTTTGCAGCTCAGTGACAATTAGCTCGAAGCACTGCTTTTGCAATCTTGACCGTGTATCTGTCTGAAAGTTAGCTCTTTTTACGCACTGCCTCTTGGTGACTGTTCGCTCACCAATTTAGAGAGACTGCCGCGAAACCCTGCCTTGAAATTTACGGCTGCTGTCCTGATTAAAATTTAGCTCATTTTATTCACCTTTGACGTGAGAATATAGAAAGAGCTGTCAGCGCAGGCGTTGCATGCGAGTTTGATTTCCATGTTTAAGAGAAGATTGGATATGTACATGGCTGCTAGGAGCAGGGAGGGCAATGGCCACTGTGCAAATCGATGAGAGTAGGCAGCTTAAATGGCTCGGCATGGATTAGGTCGGCTGGATTATGCTGACAGGTTTCCCCCGCCATACGAAGGTAGAGCGTTCCTATGAAACGGTTCGTAAGCCGAAATGTCGTAAAGCGAAGAAGCAATTACCATTTTTTTATATGGGAAAATTTTGTGAGCGTTCGCAGACCCAAAAATAACCTACCAAATCATACCAAATAACACATAAAACCTAAAATAACAGTAACATATAGTAAAAGCAGGAATAATATGATAAATACACAGCCTATATAAAGTAGAAATACTTTTCCACAATCATTACCAGCACTGTTCCCCGTCGCGAAAATCTCACGCAAGCGGCATCGGCAAAACCACGGCGCAAGCGCTCTCCAGTAACCTTTAAGCTATGAAGCTGCCAAATCATACCACATAACACGTAAAAATGCACAGCCTATATAAAGTAGAAATAATGTATGTACAGTGTAGTATCGCTTACCGGAATTGGTTCAGCGCCGAGCACACTGATAATGGTGTGTTAGACTGAGTCGTCGCAGGTTGGGGTGGCGCAGTGGGCTCCACCCTCCAGGCCGCTGACCGATACATGGCCGCGAATCATGCAGGGGTCCAGCGGTAGCCGGAAGGCACACAGCACATCTTTAAGAAAAAAGCCGAAATGACTATGCTAATTAATTAGTTGCCGCCCGACACGTAAGTGTCGGCCCAGATCAGTGCCGATAGCCGATTGCGTCGCCTATCATCTGGGCCGACATTTACGTGTGGGGCGGCATCTAATTAATTAGCATGATTATTTCGGCTTTTTTCTTAAAGATGTGCTGTGTGCCTCCCGGCTACCGCTGCATTCTCCGCGAATCGGTATCTGTCCGTGGCCCGGGGGGTTGGGGTGGTGGGATACTGGGGTGCTCATTAGAGCAGGCAGCTCATCTTCTCCTATAATTGCCCGCCTCAATGTCGAAGGTCAAGTTTCGTCGTCTGCTTTGGCTGATGTGGAAGGCTTACTTGACTGCTGAGCCTCGCGCATTTTTCTTCTTATACAGTTCTTTGTGAGGACTCAAACCACCTTGCAAACATCCCCTAAACCTACGTACCCTTTCAAAATTAAAGTCGTACTTCATCATTGCAGCGAAAATCTCACGCAGTTGCTTTACGTTCAGTTCCTGGACGACTTCACTTTCGGTCTCTTAGCTACTGCATTCGATTTCAATTGTTATCGTTTCCTCTTCCAATTTCATGAGCTTTTCATCTATCAGTTCTTGGTAATGGGATGCCAAAACCTCTTCAACATCATCTTCGTCAGCTTCCACAAGCCAAACTCACGTTGTCGGTACTTCGCTCACCACGACCAAAACGCTTAATTATGTCTAGTTTTACGATAAGTGTAACACCCTTACGAGCTCTTTCAGGCTTTTCCGACATCTCAGAACTCATCTTGCAAACGGTTGCTCACAGGCACGTGTTTAAGCAATGCCGGCGAGAATCCGGGGGAGAGCGGCTGCTCGGGGCGCGCGCTGCCTTTTATCGCGCGCTGATTTTTTTTTCGTAACAGTGAAAACACCTTCTGTTAGCGAAAACAGGGTACTAATGTAGGCCTTTTGTAACAGTGAGGTTTCGTAAAGCGAACGTTCGAAAAGCGGGAGACACCTGGTACAAGAATTTTGGTGATTTCATTGACGATGTTGGTCTTACGTGTTCCGGATTCAGTTGCGCACTGCTGTTGCTAAAATATAACGTAGTTTTACATTCCCTTTTTTCTTTCTAACATGCCAAAACCGGTTGTAATTTGTGATGTCCTATTCACAGTACAGATATTGCTATGGCCATATGTCTGGAATCCTTAACAAAATGTCCTCAGCGGCAGTATAACTTCCATTAGCTTCTTTAGTTTTCATAGACGTAATTTGCTTTTCTGTATAAGAGGGTGTGTGTATTTTATTTAATGCGCCTTCCTCTGGCTTTCTCTCGAGTATCTTTTTGATTTCTTTCTTGCAGCAGTGCTCTTCCTTAATTTATTTTCATTTTATTAAACGCTCTTTTCCAGATTTATTTATGTTTAGACAGCAAAATTTATTTTAGATATTTTCCTTATCATACTTTGCTTAAAAAATATTTTATCTGGAGGGAAGGCCCCAAAATCCCCGGCTTTGCCTGCTGCTGGCGACTGAGGTTGAGGTCGAAGCGTTCGGCAGAGATGGTGCTCGGTACTCGGTGTCGGAGTGCTGAAAAGAGCTCGAAGTTTTCGGACGACCCAGAGTCAGACTGTGGTCGGGCATGGCAGGGAGAGTTTTCGTCCTTCTCACGTCTGTGTGAGATGTGGGACTTTCGAGAGACTTTGAACTTTTTTACTGTGCCATAGTCTGTTCTTCATCAAGTTATGGTATTGTTGCACTGTTGTAACTATATGTTATAATTATGTGGTTTTTGTTAGTTTTTCAGTCTTGGTCTGTCCTGTGTTTCTGTGATATGACACAGGAGGAATATTGTATCATTTCTTAATGCATTCATTACTAAATGACAATAAAAGAGGACTGCGTGTCCTCATAATCTAATCTAATCTAATCTAAAAAATTGACACCTCTCTTTTATCATGTGTACTCCAGTTCAAACGTCCCATCACAGTTTACATTGACAGCTTCGTGTACGTACAAGTATTTCTGTCCAAGAGCTTATGGCCATTTCCTTTGTATAAAATACTCTTATTTTACCAGAACGTATTACCGCGACATTGGTTGAGGCTAATATATAGCATATATTCACTTTTTTTTTTGCGTTAAATTCTGTACGTAAAGATAAAAATAGCGTTAAAATGATCCCAATGTAGGATGATCATTCTGCATATTGAAACGATATGTTTTCCATGCTGTTGCCAAAGGAAAAGAACGAAGATAGGTGAAATCCTTTGATGTATAATCATTTTAGTATTATACACCCGACGAAGACGCAACGTTTTTTGCTTCCTTGTCTTGGCATTTTCAAATGGCACCACTAGCTCCCTGACACTCAAAGCACGAAGCATTAACTTTGGATATAAAAGTCGTTCTTATTTTCCAACTTTACGCCAGAGTATATGCATGGTAAACAAAAAAATAATCTGCAGATGCTGGGATCAAAGTAACACTCAGAACTCGCTGGAAGACAGTCAGGCTTGTGGATCTTGGGGAGGGGGTAAAACCGAGCGGTACGGGGTGCGGTGAATTATGAGTTTAGTGGCTGAGGATGGAATAGGTCTGACGAACAGTTCCGGCCCGAAACGCCGACCGATCTTTTCCACGGATGCTGCCAGACCTGCTGAGTTCGTCCAGCGCGTTGTGTGCATATGCATGGGTTTTGAGAATCTGTGAAAAACTGAATGCCGAATTGAATTGACAGAGAAGTGCTCAATATCTGCAACATTTTGTGCATATGTTTAAAAATTGTTAGTAACTGGTGCCTTTCTAATATAAACAATTGCAAATAATTATTAAATTAATTTTAAATATTATAGTTCATGTGAATACTGTTCAAGCTTTTAAGTTAACATGATGCACAAAAAAAAATGTTAAAATTGCTCTGACAGTTTGATGGTGGGACAGTACTTGGCAGGCCTGTGGCACACGCTTCGTGTGGACATCGAATTGTTTATTATGAAGCCATCTTAAGAGAAAGAAATAGAGTGGCATAGTGTGGGCACGTGCCTAAGTGGTTAAGGCATTGGACTTGCGACCTGAAGGTCGTGAGTTCGAGCCCGAGCCGAGGCAACGTGTTGTGTCATTGAGCAAGGCACTTAATCGTACATTGCTCTGCGACGACACTGGTGCCAAGCTGTATGGGTCCTAATGCCCTTCCCGTGGACAACATTGGTGTCGTGGAGAGGGGAAACTTGCAGCATGGGCCACTGCTGGTCTTCCATACAACCTTGCCCAGGTCTGTGCCCTGGAGAGTGAAGACTATTCAGGCGCAGATCCATAGTCTCGCAAGACTAACGGATGCCTTTCTTTCAAAGCGATGAGGAGTACTTACATCAGGTGGACGCACCTGTTCAAGAATCTCCATCCGTTCCAACAGTTCCAGGAACCTATACCAGATCCTGTTATATATCTGTCCCATCACAGAGATGTAGCTCATAGTCTAAAAGCTTAACGCAAATGACGATAGTGGCAAAATAACCCTGTCACTTTACCGGGGTGTTCATCTAGTCTACTCTGAGAACCATTGCATTTAGAGTTTTGAAAAATTACTTTTAATGTTGAAAACATTTCACAAAATGAGACTGTTCTTATAAAAATGTTAATTGGTGGAAAAAAGAGGGGTGGGGGGAGAGAAAGAGAGGGTCAAAACGATGCAAAGTTAGTCTGTTCTCTTAAATTCAGCTTTGACTTTCTTAATCTCAGGAACTTGTATACGCCTTGCTATGGACAGACAGTAGGGCGTCACTCGTGACCTCAGTTGGATAAAAGTCTGTTAAGTGGGTCGAGGACGAATTCCAGTGGCATATGTTGACAGGCCGACTAGGGGAAATGCCATACTAGATCTAGTATTAAGTAACGAATCGGGTCAGGTCACAGATCTCTTAGTGGGTGAGAATCTGGGGGACAGTGACCACAGCTCCCTGGCCTTAAACATTATCATGGAAAAGTATAGAATCAGAGACGACAGGAAAATGTTTAATTGGGGAAGGACAAATTATAAGGCTATAAGGCTAGGAACTTGCGGGTGTGAATTGGGAAGATGCTTTTTGCAGGGAAATGTACTATGAACATGTGGTCGATGTTTAGAGATCTCTTGCAGGATGTTATGATAAATTTGTCCCGGTGAGGAAGATAAAGAATGGTAGGGTGAAGGAACCATGAGTGACAAATGAAGTGGAAAATCTAATCGAGTGGAAGAAGGCAGCATACATGACGTTTAGGAAGCAAGGATCCGATGGGTCTATTGAGGAATATAGGGTAGCAAGAAAGGAGCTTAAGAAGGGCAACACACCATGGCGGTATCTCTATCAGGCTCACAGAATCTCCTGTCCGTTCCCCTGACTATGGAATCCCCTATGACTACCGTATTCCTCTTCTCCCTCCTTCTCTCCTGCACAACAGCGCCAGAGACCTGGTCACCGTGGGCGTCCCCTGTCAGGTCATCCCCCTCAGCAGCATTCAGAACAAGATATTTGTTGCTGAGGGGAACAACCACAGGTGTGCTCTCCACTATCCGGGCATTTCGCTTCCCTCTCTTAACAGTGATCCAGTTTTCTGACCCCTGTAGCCGAGGGATGACTACCTCCCTGTAGCCTGTCGATCATGTCGTCACTTTCCCTGATAAGCAGTAGGTCATCAAGCTGCAGCTCCAGATCCCTAACGCGGTCGCTGAGGAGCTGCAACTCGGTGCACCTGGCGCAGATGTGGCCATCAGGGAGGCTGGAGGTCTCCCAGGATTCCCACATCTGACACCCTGAACAAAGCACTAACCCTGCGGGCATGTTATCTAATTCAACAGGAATGAACCAGGAAAAATAAGTCTATTCACCCACTTACCTCGCCAAACACGCTAAACAGACGAACTTTTTAAACAGTTAGCTCGTACCGTTAGCTGCGAGAGCCTTGCTGTTCCTGTCTGTCCGGGCCGATTCGCGAAAGGGGGGGGGGGAAGAAAAAAAAAGTTGGTGCTTCGCTCTCGCCTCTTTCCGTTACCGCCGAAACCCGTTGAAGCCAAAGCCCTACACTCTGCTACCGCTCACTCCGCTGCCCGCTGTATAGGGCGGTCTCCTTTTTAACCTCTCTGCGCTGTCCTGTTACGTCACACGCCTGCGCAGTCTCATCCTTCTTACACTCGAAGAAATTAAAAAAAAACTGCCTTCCTTCAGAATTCAGCTCCCACGCCGCTCTGTAGTCCCGATCAAACTAGTTAGAATGCTCATCATGGTAATTTCTCTCAATACCGCAAAACCTCGCCCTTTGTAATCTGTATGGTGTTGATCAGCTCACTACTGTCTTGCTTCAGTTCTACAATTTGTGCGATCGTCTCTAGAGTGAAAAACAGATGAAAAAAAAAAGCAATATCCTCATCTTTTCCGGCCGATGCATAGATTACTTCGCTGACCATAAAGAGGATCAAATTTTGTCCCTGGTTATCCTTCGGTTGTGAATATACCTATTGGAATTCTATGGAATTGTCATTCTTCTTGCCTGTCAGAGTAAACTTATTCTTACTTTTAGCCCTGCATATATCCCTCCTACTGTCCTCTTTCATTTCCCATACTTCTCAAGTGTCTCCTTTTGCTGCTTCCTGCCTAATGCTGTTGTGAATGTCATTCACCTACTTCACCAGGGCCTCAATACCCCTCGATGACAGAGGCTCCTTAAACCTCTCAGCCTGCTCATTTATTCTAACAGGAAGATACAAACTTTGCGCTCTCAATAGTTCACGTTTTCAGGTCTGCTACTTAGCAACCAATCTTGGCCGGAAGACAATCCTGTCCTAATTCACATCTGTCACAATTTCTGATGCAATCGAAATTAGACGCTCTCCAAACTAAAATCTCCATAAATATTTAAAACTGTCGTGATCCCGACTGAACAGCTGCAGGCCTCCAGGTCATGGCGCTCCAATTCTCCGGAGCGTAGTAAGTTTTCCCTGTTCCTTTAAGACTCAGACTCTCAATTATTCCTTCATTGAATGTCTGCACTTAAAGACCTCGTGTTGAGGACTCAGTGCTCAATCGCAGGAGTTCCGTTTCTAGTACTGCTGCTTCTGATTTTGCCTTTTGATTTCTTTTATGTATTCGTGTTTATTTCACATCTGAGGCGGAGGTAATTCTAGACCTCACTCTGCACTTGAGCTCACCAAAAGCCGTAGCTCTCTCGTTTGCACCTCAATTGAATCGTCATTAAGCCAACAGAATGTCTGCGAACCGCATACGAGAAAGCAAGAGTAGACTGATAAGACTACATCCTTCAGGAGATCATCACATCTTTCCAGAAGGTCTCTGACTCCAGTAGGCAGAATCCGAGTTCGGCCAGATCGGCTGCCGGTTCCGGGAGTGTCGAAGCTGGTGAATCCGTCAATTCTCGTGAGAAATCGCTGCACTTAAACGGCACCCGAGCGGTGCGACGGTAACCTCGTAGCATGCAGGTGATTCCTGGTAAAATGCTCCTTGGCTTTCGAGGTACAGCCATCGAAGTTCCCGTCGGAACTCAGTAAGGAGCCGATGTCATCTCTCTCCTTACTGCAAGAACTCTTACCTGGGCTACCACACTCCGGGAGAACGGTTCACCCGTTAGTGCAGGCCTCTGTTCAGAGACTTTGAGGAGGATGTTCTATAACCCCTGCGGAGGAACTGGGTCTTTGATGAAGCTCTGCAACTTGCACCAGAGGAATTGAACTAGGACTCCTCCTCGAACACCGCCGATCCCAACCTCCGACGAACCGATGCAAATTGACCGTCCATGCACTCCGGAGCCGAAAGAGAGAAAAGAACTAAGGAGTTGTGCCGCATTTCATGTGGAGAGTCTGTACACTTTCGGACTTCATATTCTTGCCTGCCGGGCAATTTTCGGGACAATCCAGCATAGGGAGATCTTTTTCGGTTGCTAGCCTCACTCCAAGTTCAGTTTCCTCTCGAGGTGTGCTCCCGGTGGCGTTTTCACGATGAGACCCAAAGCATTCCATAGACACCTTTATTGACTTAGGTGCAGTGGGAGTTGTCTGGATCTCGGACTGGCCAGAAGATTATAAATCCATTTTTCGCTTCTCAACCAACGGCTCGTTGCCCCGGCCGTGTACAGGACACCTTTAGTGTCGAGGAGATAACGCACAAGACATCCCCGCTCAGAATCAGGTTTATTATCACCAGCATGGGACGTGAAATTTGTTAACTTAGCAGCAGCTCTTCAATGCTGTTCAGCAGAGAGAGAGAGAAAAACGATAAATAAAATAAAACATAATAAATAAACAAGTAAAACAATTAGGTATATTGAATATATTTTATAAAAATGTGCAAAAACAGAAATATTGTATATTAAAAAAGTGAGGTAGTGTCTAAAGCTTCAATGACCATTTAGGAATCGGATGGCAGGGAGGACGAAGCTGTTCCTGAATCGCTGAGTGTATGCCTTCAGGCTTCTGTATCTCCTACCTGACGGTAAAAATGAGAAAAAGGACATGCCCTGGGTACTGGAGGTCCTTAATAATGGACGCTGCCTATCTGAGACACTGTTCCCTAAAGATGTCCTGGGTACTTTGTAGGCTAGTGCCCAATATGGAGGTGAGTGGATTTGCAACCTTCTGCAGCTTCTTCCGGTCCTGTGCAATAGCCCTTCATACCAGAGAGTGATGCAGCCAGTCAAAATGCTCTCCACGGCACAGCTATAGAAGTTTTTGAGTGTATTTGTTGACACGACTCCAAAATTTCTACTACCTTTTAATGTTTCTTAATCGTAGATTTGATTTTGTTGTGTTCTATCGCAGAGCAGGAGTGAACCAACTGATTGGCCTGTCAGAGTTCCCTTTGGGAACCAGTTGACTTGATCAGCATTTCTGATCTGGCTATTGTTCACTCAATATTGCACTTATTAAAAATTGGCATATCTCTCCATCTCCTGATAAAGAATAAACGCAGTGTTGCCTTCTTTATGACTACATCAATATGTTGGGACCAGGTCAGAGCCTTAGAGATCTTAACGCTCAGGAACTTGAAGCTGCCGACTCTCTCCACTTTTGCTCCCTTTATGAGGATTGGTATGTGTTCCTTCGTCTTACCCTTCCTGAAGTCCACAATCAGTTCTTTCGTCTTACTGACGTTGAGTGCCTGGTTGTTACTGCGGCGCCATTCCACTAGTTGCCATTTCTCACACATGTAATCTAATCTAATCTAATGTACGCCTTCTCGTCACCACCGAGATTCTACCAACAATGGCTGTATCATTAACAAATTTGTAGATGTTATTTGAGCTACGCCACCGATCTGCTATTGGATATTTATCCTCCACGAGGATCGCTTTAGTCTCTATCAGCCTCGGAGAGAAAGGCCATGGATGACGACATCCCTCTGGAGCTTTGGGGTGTGGATTTATTCAACCGCCGCATTCAACCACTGTTTTACTTCATCACCAAGGAGGATGGTGGAGTAAGGCCCCACATTGTCTATGGGGTGATAAATAAGATCACTGAGAAAAAACTGGTACCCTCTCCCTCTCATGAACATGGCCATTGAGTTATCCGGGGAGCTATAACATTTACCAAATTTGACCTCCGTAGTGACTAAACCTAATTTTCATTCGTGAGGGCGACGAATGGAAAACAGCATTTAACACGGCTACAGGACACTGCGAATAATGGGTCTTGCCTTTTGGGTTGTCAGAAGCTCCAGCGGTTTGTCAATCCTTTATCAATGACATGCCCTAGGAAATGCTATACCATTTTGCTTTGTCTACCTAGACCAGAGGTTAACCACCTGCGGTTCACGGACCCCTTGCTTAATGGTATTGGTACATGACTTAGAAAAGTTTGGGAACCCCTGACGTAGACTACATGCTCATTTTCTCCCGGTCCACACAAGAACATATCCAACATGTCCTGCAGGTTCTACAACAGCTTCTCGGCCATCAACTAAGCTACAAGCACCAGAAGAGCAAATTCCATGTATCAATAATTTCCCTTCTTGGGCCTGTTACATCTGTTATCTACTAATAAATGAACCCTGAAGCCACAAATAGAGCCACAATCCACCTCCGTGAAACAAATCCTGCGGCTTCTAGATTTGGCCAACCTTTACAGGTGGTTCATCTTCAGTTCAGTGTCGCCGTCGCTCACCAACCTCAGCAAAAAATTTACTGGGCCTTCCTGTTGGACCCCTGAACCGAGGCGACGTTTGCGGAGATAAAACAAAAGTTGACATCCACCGGATCAGGACTGAACTTCAGTGGTGGATATTGACGCGTCACACATGGGTGTAAGGACCATTGTGTCACAACGATCTGCCTCCGAACTCAAATTCAATCCCTGTTCCTTCTACACAAGATGGCTTTCTACCGCGGAGGCAAACTGTCATATCAGGAATCGGGAACCGTTCGCCGCTGCACTGACGCTGGAGGAGTGAGGCACTGGTTAGAGAGAACGCCCGCTCTCAACAGTTCGAAGCACACAACGGGAACGAAGACGCTTCAGCTATAATTTCAGCTCTAGAGTGGTGGCGCCCAACCGCTGGAACATAGCGTCGATCGTGAACTGAGTGAAATTGCAATACAGGGCAGATCCAGAAAATGTTTCTCCCTGAAGTATCTTTGTTCCCGAACCTGTTCGTTGCATGGTCCTCAACCGAGGCATACTTCTAACATAGCTGGACATCTAAGGGTCGCACGCACCCAAGAATTCGTCAGGAGATGTTACTGGTGACCAGGCATGACTAAAGATGTTCGGGAATAGATCTTAGCTTGTGATGTCTGCGCACGAAATAAAGAACCCTGAGCACAACCTCAAGGTCTGCTTCAGCCTCCCCCACCCCACTACCCCATTCATGCTCGCCCTTGTTCCTACACCTCTATGGATTTTGTCACTGGTCTTACCGGATCTCAGGGTCACTCAGTAATCATAGTGGCCGTAGACCGATTTGCCAAGGTCTACCGCTTCGCAGAACTTCCCAAAGTCCCACGGGTTTCTGACACCGCCGAGCTCATGTTACAGCACGTTTTCAGGATTAATGGTTTCTCCCAAGACATCCTCTTCGATCATGGCCCAGTTTGCCTCTTCGATTTGGAAGGCCTTTTGTGAGCCCACTGGGGCCTCTGCCAGTCTGTCGCCCAGGTTCTAAGCGCAGACCAATGGGAAAATGGAGTAGATCAACAACGATCTAGGGAGAACACTCAGCTGTCTGGCATAGGGAAACCCTACCACGAAGAGTGCTAACCTGATCTTGGCCGAGATTGCGCACAACATACTTCAGTATTCTTCTATCCGATTGTCCGCTTTCCATTGCTTATTTGCGTACTGTCTTCCGCTGCTGCCGGAACAAGAATCAGAGCTGCAGATTCCATCAGCCGACCAACTGGTGGAGAGATGTCCCCGCAAAATGAGACCACGCCAACCGCAAGATGAAATATAGACCAGCAGGAAGACCAAACTCGTTCATAGTCAGTGCTTCTGTGTCTCAACCAGAGAACTGCCAATGCGGTTTGAATCCAGAAAGCTGACCTTTCGTTACATCGGTCCGTTGAAAATCCTGCGACGCGTCATCCCTGTTACCTGTCGTCTCCAACTCACCATGCTTATTCACCCCACATTCCATATACCCTGCGTGAAGCTCCTGAGCACTAGCCCCTCCGTCTCCATCTCTCAAAATTGCTGAGGGACAACCCGCCTACACAGTTGGGAAACTTTTGGACACTAGCATTGATCGAGGTCAAAGGCATTACCTCATGGATTGGGAGGAATATTTCCCAGAAGAACGAAGCTGGATTCTTTCACGGGATATTCTGGACCCTTTCTTGATAAGGGACTTTCAACAGAACTCTCTGGATCTCCTTAGGCTGTAAGGGGCCGGCCGAAGCCAAGTGTGGGAATGGGTGGGTGTTCTGTCATGGTCCCGACTGAACAGCAGTAAGCATCCAAATTTCGGTGCAGCAGTTCACCGTATGGTTAGCTACTGCTGTCTCGTAAAGACAGAGCCTGCCAATGATTACCTGACACATTTCTTCATTGAAAGTCTGTACTTAAAGGCTTCGTGCTGAGCACTCTGGGATCAATCGTTGAAGTTCAATTTTTAGAACTACTGCTTCTGATTTCGCCTTTGGATTTCGTTTGTGTCGTCGTTTCATTTCTTGTCTGAAGCTACTTTAATTCTAGACCTTGCTCTGCACTTGGGTCCATCAATAAGCATAGTTCTCTCTTTACAGGTATCCAGTATCGCCTCTGCTCGCTTCCTGAACCGGGAAGAAAAATCCGGAAACTGCTTGATATCGGCCTCAAGAGCAAGTACTACCCGGCTGTCGTAGTGGAAAAGGACATAGGCAGGGCTGACGGTAGTGCAGCAATAGCTGGGATTTCTGGAGGCAATTCGGAAAGCAAAGAATATATACATCCCAAAGAGGAAGAAACATCCTAAAGGCAAAATGACACAACCTTGGAAAACAGGAGAAGAAAACGTCAACATAAAAGCAAAAGAAAGGGCAGAAACTATTAGGCAGTTATAGGATTGGGAAGCTTTTTAATGCCAACAGAAGGCAGCTATAAAGTCATTAGGAAGGTAAGGATGGAATATGAAAGTAAGCCTGCCAATAATATTAAAAAGAATATCAAAAGTTCTTTCAGAGAGGTAAATGAGAGGTAAGAGTGGATATCAGACCGCTGGAAAACGATGAACAAGCAGCAATGGAATGAAGGAATTATGGGACCCGAAGTATGTGAAGTTGTCATACTGGGGAGAAGTTTCCTGGGAAACCGAAAGGTCCGAATGTAGAAAAGTCACCTGGACGAGATGCTGTACATCCCAGTGTTCTGAAAGTAGTGGCCGAGTGATTGTGGAGGCATCAGTGATGATCTTTTCAAGAATCACCTGATTCTGGAATGGTTCCGGAAGACTGGAAGATTGCAAATATCACTGCACTATGCAAGAAGACAGAGAGGCATAAGAAAACATATTATAGGCTTGTTAGTCTAAATCAGTGCTTAGGAAGATCTCGGAGTCGATTGTTTTGGATGTGGTTTCCGGGTACTTGGAGGCATGTGATAAAATAAGCCGTAGTTAGCATGGTTCCTCAAGGGAAATCTTGCCTAACATGTCTGTTGCAATTCTTTGAAGAAATAATAGGCAGGATAGACAAAGGAAATTCGGTTGATGTTGTGTACTTTGATTTTTTTGAAGCCCGTTGACAAGATGCCACACAAGAGAGTTCCCAACAAACTAGGAGCCCATGGTATTGCAGGGAAGAATCCAGCATGGATAAATCAGTGGTTGATTGGAAGGAGGCAAAGAGTTCAAATAAAATGGGCCTCTTTTGGATGACTGTCGATAACGTACAGCCGTCACACCTCACACGGTCTTGATCTTTTCAAGGATTTCGGGTTCCCTGGCCCCCATCATTTTCTTCTTACCATGTGTATCCAGCCGGTATACACCTCCATCCCTCACCAGGAAGGACTCAAAACTTTCCGCCTGTTTTTTTTCTGGACACCAGACCTAACCAGTTCCCCTCCGTCACGCGGAACTTTTCCTGATTCAAAATAATTTCTCCTTTGGCTCCTCCCATTTTCATCAACAAAAGGGGTAGCCATGGGCACTGTCATTGGTCCCAGCTATGTTTGTCTGTTTGTCGGCTACGTGGAACAGTCTATGTTCCAAGCTTACACTGGTGACTTCGACACACTTTTCCTACGCTACATCGACGAGTGCATTGATAATGCTTCCCGTGCACTTTGTCTCCAACTTCCTCCTCTCGATCTCACCGTCTTTATCTCCCGAGACAGCTTGTCCAATGATATGTATTGCAAACTCACGGACTCTCACAGCTACTGGGACTACACCTCGTCTCACCCTTCTACTTGAAAAAAACGCCACCCCTTTCTCTCAATTCCTTTATCTGCACCGCATCTGCTCTCAGGATGAGGCTTTTCATTCTAAAATAAAGTTCTTACTCCATCCTCCCGCCACCCTACGACGGATGGGGTTCCTCTTATCCTCACCTACCACCCTACCAGCCTCCGCGTTCAGACAAAATTATCCGAAACTTTCGTCTATCCAACAGCCAAACATTTCTTTCCCTCCCATTATTTTTTTTTCCCTTTCTGCAAGGTTCACTCCAGACGCGACTCCCTTGTCCATTCATCCCTCCGCACTGATCTCCCTCCGGGCACTTATCCTTGCAAGTGGAGTAAGTACTACACCTGCCCCTACTCTATCTCCGTCAGTACCATTCAGGGCCCCAAGCAGTCATTCCTGGACAGACGACACTTCATCTGAGAGTTTGTTGGGGTCATATACTCTGTTTGGTCTTCCCGGTGTGTCCACCTGTATATCGGCGAGATCAAAAGTAAGTTGGGAGATCGCTTCGCCGTGTATCTACGCCCTGTTAGCCAGAAAAAGCGGATCTCCCAGTGGCCATCCATTTTAATTCCACATCCCATTCCCATACGTCCATCCATGGCCGCCTCACCTGCCATGGTAAGGCTACTCTTAGGGTGGAGAAATACCACCTTATATTCCGTTTGGGTAGCCTCCAACATCGATTTCTCAAACGTTCTTTAATGCCTCGCCACGCCCCTTCATTTCCCATCCCTTTTTCCCTCCCTCACCTCATCTCCTTGTCCACCCATCGCCTCACTCTGGTGGTCCTCCCTCTTTTTCTTTCCTCCATGGTACTGTGTCTCTTTCACTAGCTAACCTCCCTGCTCCTAACTTCATTAGTTTCACCCCCAAGTTTCATCTATCACCTGGTGTTTCTCTCTTCCCTCCCCCACCTTGTAAATCTACTTCTCAGCTTATTTTCTACTGTCCCGCCGAAGGGTTTGGCCCGAAACGTCGACTGTACTTTTTTTTCCATAGATGTTGCCTGCCCTGATGAGTTCCTCCAGCAGTTTTTTTTTGTGTATTGCTTGGATTTCCAACATCTGCAGATTTTCTCTTGTTTGCAAAAGGAAGATAGAATCAGAATCGCAATCAGATTTCCTATCACTGATATACAATATGTTGTGAAGCAGGAGTGCGTTTTGGTGATTTTTCTTTGCAGCCCCCTCATCTGACTTTGGATTGTCCTGTTGCCTTCTATCATGTAGGAGATGTATATTATATAGATGCATGGATGAATGAACTTAGCCAAGCATGCCTTTAACAAATTCAACCAAACTGCTCATCAAATCTATTGGATGACATTTGTTCTCCTCGTCAATATGCCTCCAAGATGTCGTTATCTGTTTTAGCCTCATTTCACGTCTTTTCTTGCATACACTGCTGCGGACGATTTACTGGCACTTTGACCAAAGAGCAAACAATGTACTGTACTCCTCTCCGTGATCACAGGTATTTTGATTTGATATTTATTTTTCAAAACAGCAATCGTTCGTACATTTGAGCATTTTGAAAACATTTATATCAGGATCTCTACTGCATACTTACTAATGAAACCCCTTTTTATTCGCCGTGCTGGAAATGCGGTTCGTTAATTCCTCACTAAGAACCACTGGACTCCAAAGCGAGAAACCCAACTTTCTCAGGATTCGTACGTCTCGGGTGTACAGGACTTTGATCCCACCCAATCCCTGGTTTGTGTGAATGCTGTGTGATTTACTGCCCTCGGCAATCGCACGTCGGGCGATTGTACGCTGCATACAATTATAAAGAAGTATATTTAAGAATGTTATCTTAAGCAAGCAGTAATTAAAAGAAAGAAAGGAATAATCCAAAAAAGGCCTATTATTCTTATACAGTCAAACGTGCACTTAAGTTGAAGCGCATCTTGCACTTGTCTGTCATTCACGCGCTGGACCCTCGGTCTGCGTGAAAGCATACATCCCCTTCCGAATGTCGCTCGAAACTTAAACGGGGCCTCCACGGGAGTATTGTTCCATCCTCCTTGAAGCCATTCATCTGCACAAAACACCTTGTGCAACAAGCACGGAATCCACAGCCATCTTCCCTCCTGACTTCTTCCAGCTCCAGCCAAAAAAAAAACAAACCCTAACCATACCACTGTAAGAAATATAATACCAGAAAAACCTACAACACATTACAGGCCCTTCGCCCCACAATGCTGTCCCGAACATGTACTTACTTTAGAAATTATCTAGGGTTACCCATAGCCCTCTATTTTTTAAGCCCTATGTAGCTCAGCAGGAATCTCTTCAAAGACCTATCGTCTGCCTCGATCACCGTTGCCGGCAGCCCATTCCACCCACTCACCACTCTCTGCTTAAAACACTGGCCCCTGACATCTCCTCTGTACCTGCCTCCAAGCACCTTAAAACTGTGCCCTTTTCGTGTTAGCCAGTTCAGTCCTGGGAAAAAAAAGCCTCTGACTATCCACAGGATCAATGCCTTTCATCATCTTATACACTTTTATCAGGTCACTTCTCATCATCCGCCGCCTCAAGAAGAAAATGCCAAGTTCACTCAACCTATTCTCATCAGGCATGCTTCCTAATCCGGGGACCATTCTTGTAAATCTCCTATGCACTCTGTATGATTCTAGCATCCTTCCTGTAGTGAGGTGACCAGAACTGAGCGCAGTACCCCAAGTGGGGCCTGAGCACGGTCCTATAGGTGTACATCACCTCTATGCTCTTAAACTCAATCACACCGTTTATGAGGGCCACCGCACCGTATGCCTTCTTAACCACAGAGTCAACCTGCGCTGCAGCTTTGATTGTCCCATGGATTCGAAACCCCGGATCCCTCTGATCCTCCACACTGCCAATCAATGTTATATTCTGCCCTTATATTTGACCTACCAAAATAAGCCACCTCACACGTACCTGGGTTGGACTCCATCTGCCAGTTTTCAGCCCAGTTTTGCCTCCTATCGATGTCCCGCTGTAACCCCTGACAGCCGTCCAAACTATCTACAACATCCTCAAACTTTGTGTTCTCCAGAACCTTCTCCCTTCCTGATGAGCGGACACCACATTCCAGATTAAACCCAAACAGGCTGAATGTAGAACAGACTGTTCTTATAGAACTGATAAAATGAAATGCCTACAGCATAACATTAACAATGTTTACCAGTGCGTTACATGAACATTACCTATCGTCTGGCCTTCTAGTTTCTCGTCCGTGAATAAAGTAGACGCAAAGATCTCTCCGAATACACCAACATTTCCCCTTTGTAATAAGGTGGATGAATTGAAAGTGCAGATTGTTATTAATGATTATGATATAGTTGGGATCACAGAGACATGGCTCCAGGGTGACCAGGGATGGGAGCTCAACGTTCAGGGATATTCAATATTCAGGAGGGATAGACATGAAGGAAGGGGAGGTGGGGTGGCGTTGCTGGTTAAAGAAGAGATTAACGCAATAGAAAGGAAGAACATAAGCCGGGAAGATGTGGAATCGATATGGGTAGAGCTGCGTAACACTAAGGGGCAGAAGACGCTGCTCGGAGCTGTGTACAGGCCACCTAACAGTAATAGTGAGGTCGGAGATGGTATTAAACAGGAAATTAGAAATGTGTGCAATAAAGGAACAGCAGTTATAATGGGTGACTTCAATCTACATGTAGATTGGGTGAACCAAATTGGTAAAGGTGCTGAGGAAGAGGATTTCTTGGAATGTATGCGGGATAGTTTTTTGAACTAGCATGTCGAGGAACCAACTAGAGAGCAGGCTATTCTGGACTGGGTTTTGAGCAATGAGGAAGGGTTAATTAGCAATCTTGTCGTAAGAGGCCCCTTGGGTAAGAGTGATCATAATATGGTGGAATTCTTCATTAAGTTGGAGAGTGACATAGTTAATTCAGAAACAAAGGTTCTGAACTTAAAGAGGGGTAACTTTGAAGGTATGAGACGTGAATTAGCTAAGATAGACTGGCAAATGACACGTAAAGGATTGACGGTGGATATGCAATGGCAAGCATTTAAAGGTTGCATGGATGAACTACAACAATTGTTCATCCCAATTTGGCAAAAGAATAAATCAAGGAAGGTAGTGCACCCGTGGCTGACAAGAGAAATTAGGGATAGTATCAATTCCAAAGAAGAAGCATACAAATTAGCCAGAGAATGTGGCTCACCTGAGGACTGGGAGAAATTCAGAGTTCAGCAGAGGAGGACAAAGGGCTTAATTAGGAAGGGGAAAAAAGATTATGAGAGAAAACTGGCAGGGAACATAAAAACGGACTGTAAAAGCTTTTATAGATATATAAAAAGGAAAAGACTGGTAAAGATAAATGTAGGTCCCCTACAGACAGAAACAGGTGAATTGATTATGAGGAGCAAGGACATGGCCGACCAATTGAATAATTACGTTGGTTCTGTCTTCACTAAGGAGGACATAAATAATCTTCCAGTAATAGTAGGGGACAGAGGGTCCAGTGAGATGGAGGAACTGAGCGAAATACATGTTAGTAGGGAAGTGGTGTTAGGTAAATTGAAGGGATTGAAGGCAGATAAATCCCCAGGGCCAGATGGTCTGCATCCTAGAGTGCTTAAGGAAGTAGCCCAAGAAATAGTGGATGAATTAGTGATAATTTTTCAAATCTCGTTAGATTCTGGACTAGTTCCTGAGGATTGGAGGGTGGCTAATGTAACTCCACTTTTTTAAAAAAGGAGGGAGAGAGAAACCGGGGAATTATAGACCGGTTAGCCTAACGTCGGTGGTGGGGAAACTGCTGGAGTCAGTTATCAAGGATGTGATAACAGCACATTTGGAAAGCGGTGAAATCATCGAACAAAGTCAGCATGGATTTGTGAAAGGAAAATCATGTCTGACGAATCTCATAGAATTTTTTGAGGATGTAACTAGTAGAGTGGATAGGGGAGAACCAGTGGATGTGGTATATTTGGATTTTCAAAAGGCTTTTGACAAGGTCCCACACAGGAGATTAGTGTGCAAACTTAAAGCACACGGTATTGGGGGTAAGGTATTGATGTGGGTTATGAATTGGTTAGCAGACAGGAAGCAAAGAGTGGGAATAAACGGGACCTTTTCAGAATGGCTGGCGGTGACTAGTGGGGTACCGCAAGGCTCAGTGCTGGGACCCCAGTTATTTTCAATATATATTAATGACTTGGATGGGGGGAATTAAATGCAGCATCTCCAAGTTTGCGGATGACACGAAGCTGGGTGGCAGTGTTAGCTGTGAGGAGGATGCTAAGAGGATGCAGGGTGACTTGGATAGGTTGGGTGAGTGGGCAAATTCATGGCAGATGCAATTTAATGTGGATAAATGTGAAGTTATCCACTTTGGTGGCAGAAATAGGAAAACAGATTATTATCTGAATGGTGGCCGATTAGGAAAAGGGGAGGTGCAACGAGACCTGGGTGTCATTATACACCAGTCATTGAAAGTGGGCATGCAGGTACAGCAGGCGGTGAAAAAGGCGAATGGTATGCTGGCATTTATAGCGAGAGGATTCGAGTACAGGAGCAGGGAGGTACTACTGCAGTTGTACAAGGCCTTGGTGAGACCACACCTGGAGTATTGTGTGCAGTTTTGGTCCCCTAATCTGAGGAAAGACATCCTTGCCATAGAGGGAGTACAAAGAAGGTTCACCAGATTGATTGCTGGGATGGCAGGACTTTCATATGAAGAAAGACTGGATGAACTGGGCTTGTACTCGTTGGAATTTAGAAGATTGAGGTGGGATCTGATTGAAAGGTATAAAATCCTAAAGGGATTGGACAGGCTAGATGCAGGAAGAATGTTCCCGATGTTGGGGAAGTCCAGAACGAGGGGCCACAGTTTTAGGATAGAGGGGAAGCCTTTTAGGACCGAGATTAGGAAAAACTTCCTCACACAGAGAGTGGTGAATCTGTGGAATTCTCTGCTACAGGAAACAGTTGAGGCCAGTTCATTGGCTATATTTAAGAGGGAGTTAGATATGGCCCTTGTGGCTATGGGGGTCAGGGGGTATGGAGGGAAGACTGGGGCGGGGTTCTGAGTTGGATGATCAGCCATGATCATAATAAATGGTGGTGCAGGCTCGAAGGGCCGAATGGCCTACTCCTGCACCTATTTTCTATGTTTCTATATTTCTATGTTTCTGTTAGAAATAACATAAGAGCGTATGGAATAGGAACAACAGACGTTCTCCTGGCCCGCTGAGCCAACTCCGCCATTCAAAATGATTTTGGCTGATCTGGCCGTGGGCTCATCTCCATCTACCTGCATTTTCCACATAGCTGTTAATTGCTCTGCTATGCAAACATTTACCTGACTCTGTCTTTAATATATCTAGTGAGATAGCCTTAACTGTTTCCTTTGACAGGGAATTCCACAGAGAATTCACTACTCTTTCTGATAAAGCAGTTTCTCCTACTTTTCGCCCTGAATCTGTATTCCTTCGAATATTGAGGCTATGTTCCTCAGTTCTATTCTCACTGACCAGTGAACAAAAACGGATAACTCCGCTCACTGAGGACTCTGTTGTAATGTTATTTCATGCTCGTTATTTACCGCAATTTATTTATATCTGCAGTTGCATAGTTTGATTCCAGTTGACAGTTCCTGATGGTTAGAGTTTATAGGTACTGCTCTAGAGATTTGCTGTGTGTAACTACAGAAAAAGAATCTCAGGCTTGTATGTGGTGACATGTAAGTACTCCGATAATAAATTTACTTTGGACTCTGAGTGCAACCAACTTTCCTGTCTTATCTACCCTTCCATAGTTGTATTCGTTTCCATAATATCCCCTGTTTTTGCTTTGAGTTCCAAGTGGTGTAGTCCCAGGGAACTCATTCACTTTTCAAAGGCAAACACCCTCACCTCCGGAAACAATCTGGTGAAGATCCTCTGCAACATCTACAATTGCAGTATATCTTTCCTGAAATAAGATTGGAACTGGTTCAGTACTCTAGGTGCGGTTTCTGTAATACTCTGTACAGTTGCAGCGTAAGTTCCTTGCTCTTAAATGGAATCCCTCTGGCAATGAAGTCCAACATTGCACTTACACGTTGTACCCGCAAAACAACCATATGCCCATCATCCATAAGCACTCCCAAGTCTGTCTGCAGTCTTTCAGCCTTTAACAATGTGCTACGGTACTGCAGTGATTAGCCCGAAGCAATTACAGCTAGTAGGCGCGTCGGGGCTCGGAGTTCAATCTCTGCGTTCTCTACGCGTCCTTCCGTGCAATCCAGGTCCTCTGGCTTCCTCTCGCAGTCCAAAGACCTACCGGTTAAGTGAATAGGTCTTTGTAAATTGCCCTGTGAATAGTATAGCGTTAAATCAGTGTTGTCTGCGCTTGTTGAATAGTGCGGTCCGAAAAGCCGGAAGGGCTTATTCCTCACGGTATCCCTAAAATAATAAATACATAAATTTTAATGATAATCTGATTTTCTAAGTTGATGACCTCGCATTTACGGAAGAGATACCCTGTTCCTGCTCCTAATCCATACAAGGGGTGATTGATAAGTTCGTGGCCTAAGGTAGACCGGGTAAATTTTAGAAAACCTAGCACATTTATTTTTCTACATAGTCTCCTCCTACATTTACACACTTAGGCCAGCGATCGTGGAGTTACGGATTCTGGACCTCCAGAAAGTGGCCATAGCAGGGGTGATTGACAAGTTTGTGGGCTAAGGTAGAAGGAAATGAGTTATACAGCTCTCGTTATATGCACATGCAGTTAATAACTCATCAGGCATGATTAATAAGTTCGTGGCCTAAGGAAGAAGGAGACGAGTTATTAAATTCAAACTTTCTGCATAATCACGCAAAGATTTGAACTGCACGTGTACGTAACGAGAGCTGTATTACTCTGCTCCTTCTACCTTAGGCTACGAACATCAATCACCCCTGCTGTTGACACTTTCTGGAGGTTCAAGATCCGTAATGTCCACGGCCGCTGGACTAAGTGTGTAAATGTAGGAGGGGACTATGTTGAAAAATAAATATGCTAGGTTTTCTAAAATGGATTCCATCTATTTTAGGCCACGAAGTTATCAATCACACTTCATATGCTCTTATGTTCTATAAGGTCCCAGGGAGGAGGCTGGTAAACCCATCACAATACTTTGAAAATGAGACAACATATTGGCATATGGATATAATTCGGAAAATGTGTAGTTTCGGTGGTTGATGGTTGGATTGAGTTGTTATTCGATCTTGGCGATTTAATTAAATACGTTTCGTCACCATACGAGGAGACATAATCAGTGCGCTGTTAACTGTGATGTGTTCTCCGAACTCTTGGCATTTATGTACTTATCAATCAGCTGAGTGGTCCACGGTTAGAAAGCTCAGCGGTGACGCGTGGAGGAAATCTGATCGCTGATTAGTTGTGTGGCGCACTTCTCGCGTTGTGTTGCCCGTATAGGCTGATAAAGATGATTGAGGTCTAGATGATTGTTTAAAGAATTGTTCGCGGAATATCTCGCTTCTAAGAATTCTCTTGCATGCTGTGTATTTGCTTGCGCCATAACTCAACGGTTAACAGTTGAAAGGGACTCTAATGGGTTCGCCCATATAAGGGTCTATAGAGAAGGTAATCATAAAAAGTTAGAAAAGACGATGCTGCTTAAATTTTAGGTCAGTTACGTTGGTGATACCGATATGAACCAATAGACTAATCAAGGAACAAGACAACAGATGCTGGAAATCCAAGCAACATATCCAAAACGCTGGAGGAACTCAGCAGACCAGGCAGCATCTATGAAAAAGAGTACAGTCGATATTTCGGGAGGAGACACTTCATCAGGATTGGGGAAAAAAAAAGATGAGGAGTCAGCGTTAGAAGATGGGCGGGGCAGGAAGAAATACAAACTAATCAACAATATGTTCGACGATTTTAAACTCACAAAGGAAACTGAATCTGAAGGGAAACTAACATTCTTTGCCATGCTTGACAGCAGAAACAGAGACGGCACTTTGGAATCTTCCGTTTATGGTAAGAGGAAACACAAAATCAGATCCTAAATTATCATAACAACTACGGAAATGTACATGAGCAGTCATTTCAAAATTCGTTCTGAAGATCAGGGCCACAATGCAGCGTGGCGGAAGTAGAGGAGTAAGAGGATAAACATCTCTTTAAAGTATTCGTTCGAAACGGATATTCGAGGAACTTCATATGAAGATACCTACGAGGTCAAGAACGCAGCAACCAAGAAGTGTCCAAACGGGTTGTCCTTTCATACATTCGAAATATCTCAGAAATTTCGCCTTGCCTGCTCCAAGAACATAGAAATTCGGTCGCGCGTAAGTCAGCACCAACGTTGAGGTGAGGGCTTTGCTGACCAAGAGAACGATGCAGCGATTAGACAAGACCAACATGGTCTACAAAATCCAATGCGGGGGCTGCAGTAAATATTGTCATTGTCCGGTCCGTGAGGTCCGCATTCCAGTTCACGGTCCGATCCATCGATCCTTATTCCAGGTTTTCCGGTTTTCCCTTGTCCTGTTGTGTACCTTAATTGAGGCACATGATTCAGATTTGGGGCTGGCTACATAAATAGCTCTTGTGTTCAGCTTCATTTGCTGGACTATTCCCTCATCTTCCCCTTCCTTCTGAAGCCCTGCCTGCAGCCTTGCTTGCAACTTCGGCAGCCCGTAACGCCGTCAAGTTCAACCGCTGGAGCACAATCGGGGCCTTGCTGTGTCAAGATAAGGAACAGACTGTCGTTTTTTGGAATGTCTCTTTGTGTAGTAGACAGTGAGGAAGGTTTTCAGAGCCTGCAGAGAGACCAGCTGGAAAAATGAGCTGAAAAATGGCAGATGGAGTTTAATACAGACAAGTGTGAGGTATTGCACGTTGGAAGGACAAACCAAGGTAGAACATACAGGGTTAATGGTAAGGCACTGAGGAGTGCAGTAGAGCAGAGGGATCTGTGAATACAGATACAAAATTCCCTAAAAGTGGCGTCACAAGTAGATAGGGTCGTAAAGAGAGCTTTTTGTATATTGGCCTTCATTAATCAAAGTATTGAGTATAAGAGCTGAAATGTTATGATGAGGTTATGAGGTTGTATAAGGCATTGGTGAGGCCGAATCAGGAGTATTGTGTTCAGTTTTGGTCACCAAATTACAGGAAGGATATAAATAAGGTTGAAAGAGTGCAGAGGAGGTTTACAAGGATGTTGCCGGGACTTGAGAAACTCAGTTACAGAGAAAGTTTGAATATGTTAGGACTTTATTCCCTGAAGCGTAGAAGAATGAGGGGAGATTTGATAGAGGTATATAAAATTATGATGGGCATAGATAGAGTGAATGCAAGCAGGCTTTTTCCACTGAGGCAAGGGGAGAAAAAAACCAGAGGAAATGGGTTAAGGGTGAGGGGGGAAAAGTTTAAAGGGAATATTAGGTGGGGGGGGGCTGCTTCACACAGAGAGTGGTGGGAGTATGGAATGAGCTGCCAGACGAGGTGGTAAATGCGGGTGCTTTTTTAACATTTGAGAATAAATTGGACAGACACATGGATGGGAGTTGTATGGAGGGATATGGTCCGTGTGCAGTTCAGTGGGACTAGGCAGAAAATGGTTCGGCACAGGCAAGAAGGGCCAAAAGGCCTGTTTCTGTGCTGTAGTTTCTATGGTTTCCATGGTTTCTATGGTGTCCTCGTCCAGGTCCAGCTTTCCTAGTCTAGTCCTAGCCCAGGCCCTGTATCCCAGTCTCGTCTAGGGCCTGTGTCTTGTCCAGCGTCCTTTCTTCCCCACTTCCCTTGACTTCTTGACACTCCTAGTCTTGTTCCTTGTACTTCAGTGTCTGTGTCTTGCATTTGGGTCCGCCCTCAGCACCCCCCTCATGAGAAATATTACGTCGGCCAAACTGGAAGAATACTATCCACAAGGATCCAGAGACACTACCTATGAGAGGCACAAATTATACTGGGGATCAGCGAAAGTCATGCCGCAAGCAAATTCGTGGCATGCAAGAGAGTTCGTAGAACCGTGGTTTTCAGCGAAGAATCTTGTAAACAAACTTGCTGACCTGGATCCTATTTATGAGCCAATGCGGGCAAAATTCCAGACCACAACGCACGATGTTCGCCATGCAACCAAACAGGAACGAGCTTTCTACCCCACATCATAACTGAGTTTCTGAAATGGCGAGCAATCAGCTTATTGATAAGTATATACACGCCAAACATTCGGACGACACACTGCAATTAACAGCAGAATGATGATATTTCCTCTCATGGTGACAAAACGATTGCAAGTAAATTGCCAAGATCGAAGAACAACTCACCCGAAATTTATCGGCATATATTTAAACCTGGTTATCAAGCAAAAGCAATGAGAGGCCATCTTCTGCTTCGCACGCAGTGAACAGCAACATAGGACAGAGGTTTACGGCGCGGGGGGGGGGGGGGCTTCAGTTATTAAAATATATATTAATGATTTGGTTAACGGAATCGATGTTCATAATTCCAACTCTGTTGATAATAACTCGGTCGGGTTGTAAATGGTGTGGAGGGTTTAGTGTTAGGTATGGGAATATAGATAATAGAACTTAATGGGCAGGAACAAGACAGGTTTACTGGAGAATAAAACCGACAACTTTCTTTTTAATGACGGCAGATTGGGAAAAGGTGATTTTCCAAAGAAACAGTGAATCTAAACTATCACATTGGTTCAGCAAGCATTTAAGAACACAAATTGTAACTCCACTTTTATTGTATTACAACTGTATTTGAATAAAGATGCCTGACAGCAATGGCAAATGGCCTTGACGAGACTGTAGGTGAAATTACTGGTAAGGTGCTGTAAGGTTTCACCGCTAATGCAATGGTTTCTGTGTAGCAGCAATGTTTGGGTTGTGATTAGACATAACAGGGCTTTTGAATGTGGGCTTATCCAATGAGAGAGATGTTGTTCTTGTGGGTGTGGGAGCAGGAATTTCGCGGTCTTTTGCCTGGAAGAGAAAAGGAGCGAAGACACGAATGGAGAGAGTTGGTAGACAGCCGGACAGAGAGGACTTGGAGCGAGGGTCCGACGGTTAGCGAAGGTCAGCCTTATCAGTGAGCTCCAAAGTTGCGCATTAGACTGTTTCATGAGAATGGGCCCTTTTCCTTTTTTGAGTTTCTTTGCTAACCATATAGTCAATTTAAGAATTATAAAGCTCAATCCTTTAATCGCATATTGTGTACTGTTTGTTATTTCATGGTACTGATTTGTAACAGGGGACATTTCACGCAGCTTCCACGCAAAACAGATTTCTTAGGTTTGGCCGGCCCAGGCTGCCTTCCCCTAGATTAAGCCACTAGCCGAATAGAGAGTTACAATTGTTGGGGCTTGTCCGGGATTGATTTCGTTGGATGTTGAGTAATTACCCTGAGCATTGAACCAGTGGGGTAGATATTCGTACTCCAGATGAATTGTTAATTCGCCTGTTAAGTGTTGTGAAAGTTGCGATTATGAGTGGAGGTTTGATAAAATGGTGGATGCCCTTCTTGTTTAAATGCAGAGCAGCGCTGACATAGCGGTAGCTGGGGGCGGAGATTTCAAATACAGGGTTCTCTCGTTTCTCAGGAGTGAGGGAAAGGAGTAGTCCGATTTGGAATGTCTAAATAGTCGACGTCCCGCAGTGAAAAGTGAGAATTCTGAGTTAGTATCCGCCCTTAACTCTCTGGCGTTGAAGTGGGCGGTGATGGATAAGCTGAGTGACTACCTCTACGGAGCCAAGTTTGAGGTGAGAACAGACAATAACCCCCTAATTTATATGCTGACTTCGGCGAATCTGGATGCACCAGGCCATCGGTGGTTGGCGGCTTCGTCTGTCTATGATTTTAGCCTGAAGTACCGGCCGGGAAGCAGGAACATTGATGCTGATGCTTTGTCTCGACGGACGTATGAGGGACTGGACAGCGTGCCTGCCCCGGTATTGAAGGCATGCGTCAGTTTGACATCACCGTGAAGGCAGAGGGAAAAGAGGGGCAAGATCGAGCGGTGGATCAATTGGGAGCTTCTGATGACGGCATTCCCCAAGCTTACTGTACCCTGATTGCCTGAAGACAAACCAGCTGCCGGAATTGAGTTCTGGGGAAGTGGCAGCTGCTCACTTTCCGGTGTCACGTACCCCGTGACGGGTTAAAGCACCAGCAGAGATGGAAAACACTTTGGAGTCCGGTATTGCTATTAACTATTGATATTTATTAGTGTCTACGCAATACAGTAATATAAATGCGGATAAATCAAACAGGTTAGCAGTGGAATATACATGAAAACCAACCTTCTTCAAGTCTAGGGGTAAATAGATAGACTTACGATAATAAGTAAAGTTCAGTTCAGTTCGTGTTACTGAGTTGAGTAGTGATAGAGAGAGAGAGAGAGAGAGAGAGAGAGAGAGAGAGAGAGAGAGAGAGAGAGAGAGAGAGAGAGAGATTTGAGTCTTCAGGTGAGCTGACGCCGTCGATCTCCCGTTGTCCTCCGAATTCCTTTAGAAGTCACGGATTGTGACCACAACAAAAGGGGACCGTTCTTCTGTGGTGGAGCTATCAACTCAGGCGAGGGTTGGACACAAACAACTCCCCCACCGGTCACGCCCTATTCACACTGCGAGAGCCACTGATCGATCCTCCAAAACCCACTTTTTCTGTGGGCACAAAAATGCTCAATCAGTGTCCAGAATCATGTGTTGTAGGTCTATAGTCTGACCTTCTATTTATCTCCCCGTGCTGCGTACCAACTGTCTCTGAAATCAGCTCCTCCCTTTTCTCTCTGTGTAAGAATGTACAAGCAGGTCATGTCCTTGTAGAAATGCAAACATGCTACCGAAAAATCATAACACCATCTCAAAGCACTTCATCTCTCTCTCTCTTTCCAAAAGCACAGTTCATCGGCGTAATCGAGCACATTTCATTGGCGTAATCGAGCACAGTTCATAACGGTAATTCAGGACACTTCATAGGGGTAAATCAGGACCCGTCACACCAGGCATCAGTATCATTTGGTCAATGGTTGAAACGGGATACATGGCTCAGGCACAGAAGACGAAATATGCAGCGGTGCCTCCATTACTGAGAGAATGGCCTCGGCTGGAGATCCGAAACCAGATCCTATAGCGGATCAGGTCACCCCCGGACCGACCTCGGCGTTGCCAACTGGTTTTACGGGAGAAGTATCGGAGGATTGCGTTGAAATCACTTCATGATGATTCTGGACATTTGGGGGTTGAAAATACCAAAGGATTGCTCAGAGACCGGCTTTACTGGCCCCGAAAGAAGTCGGAGGTCGAAGAACACTGCAAGTCGTGCAAGTAATCTCCCTTGTCCCACTTACAGAGTGTGGGGCCCCTGGACTCGATGTATATGGATATTCGATATGGATTTCCTAGCAACGAAACAAACGTTTTAGTCATCCGGACCACTATAACTAGAACCAGAGGGCGTCCACGGTGGCCAAAGAGTTATGGGAGAAGTATTTCATTTATTATGGCCTTCCCAGGCGGATGCGTAGTGATCAGGGATGGGATTTCGAGAGCAGACTCATCCATGAGTTACTGGGCATGCTTGGAGTCGAGCAGTCGACGACCACGCCCTATCATCCGTAGAGTGATCCACAGCCCGAGACGTTTAATCGGAAACATAAGGAAATCTGCAGATGCTGGAAATTCAAGCAACACACACAAAATGCTGGTGGAACGCAGCAAGCCAGGCAACATCTATATGAAGAGGTACAGTCGACGTTTCGGGCCGAGACCTTTCGTCAAGACCTTGCTAGGTATGCTCGTGACCTTGGAGATAAGTAGAAAGAGCAGGTGGAGTCAACAATTTGGACATTTATTCCACAGTTATAACTGTACCCGAAATGAAGCTACCGGGTACTCACCATACTATCTGATGTTTGGGCGCGAGGCGAGGTTGTTTTGGGACTGACAAGGGTGACTTTACACCGAAGACTTATCTGAACTGTGTCTCACATGAGAAGAGAGCTGAAAAGGACATATAAATTAGATGGGGTGGCGGCTGCCAAGAAGAATAAAGGAAATAAGTGGGGCTTTCATCAAAAGGCGAGGCTCGTTCTCACCTGCCGTGAGACCGGGTCCTCATAAGGAATTTGGGGCTACCTGCAGAACGTAAGTTGGCATAGAGTTGGGCGGCTAAGCCCTATGTAGTGGAGTGTCAAATGCCAAACCTACCAGTTTTCCGGGTGAAACCAATGGTTGGGAATGGGTCTGTGAAGATTATCCATCGGAACCACCCGCTGCCTCGGGGCAAGAGGTGCCCCTGGGATCTAGAGCCCGACTTGGAGACGACGCCTAGTAGAGGACACTGCGGAAACGTGGGGCGACTGCAGGGCTCACTACAGGAGAGGTTAGGCCGGCCCCCAACCGTGAGAAGGATACTGATTCGGAGGATGAGGACCTGAATATGTGGTATATGCTGCCTTTTGCTAACTCCCCATTGATTGAGGAGGATTTGGCGAGGGGCTGTATCTGTAGACAGCCTGGGTTGCAGGGAGACCCTGCAAGTGATGAAACAGGGATTGGCCACGGGACCGAGGGGTCCGAGTTGCAGGTGGGGACGAGTGATAGGTCGGGGGAGGACTCGCCAGTTAGACCGGAAGTATCCCCAGTAGTGTCTGAACCTGAAGAATTAGTTGATGGGGTTCGGAGGTTTTAGAGAATTAAGAGACCACCGGATAAGTAGCATCAGGGGAACAGACTGTGACCCCCTACCGTGTGGGGAGCAATGCCACTGGATGTTAAAGCTGGATTTGACTTCATGTTTTGCAGGAGGTGTTGGCGAATTATCCCAACGTCATGAGGACATAACTAATTTTGGTGGGGGGAGAATGTAACGCGCTGTAAGGTTTCACTGCTACTGTAATGGTTTATCTGTAGCAGCAATGTTTGGGTTATGACTAGAGACGGGGCTTTGCAATATGGGGCTACCCAATGAGAGGGATGTTATTCTTTCTTGTGGGTGTGGGAGCAGGAATTTCGCGGTCTTTTGCCAAGGAGAAATGAGGAGAGAAGACCCGAATGGCGAGAGTTGGTAGACCGCCGGGCAGAGTGGATTTGGAGCGAGGGTCCGAAGATCAGCGACACTCGGAGGAGGTCTGTGGTGGACGAACGGACTTATCAGTGAGCTCCAACGTTGCGTATTAGACTGTTTAATGAGAATGGGCCCTTTCGTTTTTTTTTGTTACTTTACTAACCATATAGTTAAATTCAGAATTATAAAGCCGTATATTATCTGCACTGTTTTACACCAAACCTTGCTTGAATGAAAAAAAAATCCTTTTCTTGAAGAAATCTCGTCAGGCAAGAACAGTTTCAGGAAAATTTGACTGTTTCATTATACCATTAAAAATACCAGCGAATTATTACAGATTTATCTTAATCCTTAAAATTATCCATCCATCCTTTTAAAGAGCAAACTGATTTTGCTAATCATAATCTACATTCCTAACTAACTTTCTAGCAGTTTAAGTAGCATTTCCACAGAGGCGGTTATAGTGGGATGGGGAGGTGTAGGTTAGTTATAGCACTGTTACATATCTACACTCAATAGTTGTAGGTAAAGTTCCTGTTTAAGGAACTGAAAGAACATAGCGGACATCAGGAATTTACTGAGCAAAAAGACTACGCCAGAAAACTTCCTAGAATTCTTTATTCCGGTGTTAGCTGTTTACTATACTGAAGATTTGATTAAAAAGTTGAAATATCATTGATATTAAATGCTGGATTGTACAGTTGCGCTATAATGAAATAAAAATGAATTGCAAAGCTAAAATGAACAACCTTGCTTTTTAAGGGAAATGCAAAGACTTGTATAATGACAATAGACCCAACACTACCGTTTACATTGTAGAGGGCGAAGATGCAGAGGGATGCTAGCACGGTTCATTTGTTATGCAATATCTTGAACATGAACATTTAACAGCTTATTTTAACAACTTTCTCAATACTGTATGAAGTTTTTCTTTGCTATCTACAGGGTTATAGTTTTGCTCATCTGAGTAGATTCAGTTCAAGCACCGAACACAGAATACGGAATAGTACAGCACAGTACAGGTCCTACGACCGACGATGTTGTGCCGAACTATATAAACCTACTTACTGCACTTTTCTCCAATGTAGCTCATAGCTTATCATTTTACGTACATCCATGTGCCGCAGAGTACTTTTAATGTCTCTATTGTATTAGCTACACCACCACCCCAGTAGTGCGTCCCATGTATTTATAACTCTGTGCAAATGTAAATAATGATATTTTCTCCATACTTTATTCCAATGACTTTGAAAATGTACCTTCTCCTATTAGACGTTGCTCCGGGTGAGGGACGTGCATTTCTTCTTCTGCTTTGTCGGGTTTTGTGGAGATGCTCACTGGGAAGGAGCATCATTCCTCCTTCCTTACTGGGAATAATTATACCTGAGTTACTTTCTAGTTCAGAAATGCTGCTGCCTTCACAAAATAAACTGAAATATCTTTATGACATCAAGTAAAACGGACTAATTCAATGTTGTCATTATCTGATATGAACTTTCCATCTTGCTTTATTTTCGACAAACATTTAGCTATTTACTGTTCAGTTTAATTTTTGCCTTAGCTAATTTTGGTTCGCCCGTAATCTGGGTTATGCGCATTGTCGTAATCTGCCAGGTTACACTCAAGGCAAGATAAAAGTTGGCATGCAGTACTTCCATTGTCGGCTTCTGAAGAATTTAGGGATGTTCGATAATCAAGTCAGGAGTTAGATAACATTTCGCATTTGACCGCGGCAAGCGGTGCTACAGATGATGAATATGATATAAATCTAACTACTACAATGTGGTCTATAATCTATATTAAAATGGTAAGTATAAGAACCTGGAAGTAGGAGTAAAGTGTAGGCTATTACCATTATTCCGATATCCCTCTCAAAGACAAATTCTTAAGAGTTTACAATATTATAGCTGAGTTACTTCTGCCCACCATCTCCCTGCACGTAGTTGTACCTGTCTAGAGTAGTCCCATTCGTACACATTTCTCTTGTGGTGTTCTATTCCTTGAAGATTCAGTCACAAGTCCAGATGCCTCTTAAATGGTATGAGGGCATCCGCCCTCATCTTCTCTAAAGGCAGCGTTTTCCGCATTCCATTCACCCTCATGTATTTCTTTCTGAGGGCCTGAAACTAATACCTATCAGATTACTTCTAAACTCCTATCTCTCACGTTTTTTTCCTAAGTGTTCATTTCTTGGACATTTCTAACAAGGGCAACGGAAATCTTAGCATTCCCTAACATATCTATCACCATCAATCGTTATATGCACATTTGCCAAGTGGTGGCTCAACCTCTTTTCTCCTAGAAATGACAAATGCAACGCATTCAAAATGCACTCATAAAATAAATTCCTCTTTCCAAGTGAAGTCTTGGGCACACCCCAGCGCTGTAACGTCCTTCTTTACAGTAATCAGAATTAAAGGGGCCTGTTATATTTCTATTGTCTCATTTCCCCCGAAACTGAAGCATATGTTGCTATTTTCCACACTTGATGATTTATTTCCAGCCAATTTTGAAGCTACAGTTCAAAACACTATTTGGTGTAGTTTTTTTAAAATTGCACAATGGTGCCAAACGGCTTCTAGCATCGTCTCCAGAATTACCTGAGACATTCCATTCAATATACATGCTGATTCTAGAGAATGGCTATAAGTAGTAGAGAATGAAGCCACCCTTTACGTTCAGACTTGCGGTCTAATTTATCTTCATTATATGTTCAATTATTGCTGAAGTAGAGCAGGAATCATTTTCCATTATATTTCAGTTTATTGAATCTAACAATTTGTTACTGAAAAACAAAACAAGTGCCCGTAATATCTTTTCTGAATCTCTGGGGACACAAAATAAATCAAAGAGTTTCTAGTAAACATAGCAATACTTTTATATTTCTCTGCTTTGATCTTTGTACTATTTTCTTCTTACTTGCTCTAAGCAACTACCTCTTCTGATATGCCATTATATGCTACTTCAAATAGGTATAAATAAATGACTTAACATTGAACATCCACGAACAATTACTAAAACAATATGTTCTTTGCCATATTTCATTTCAGCTTCATTTAACATTCATCTACTCAGAAAATTGTCTATTTTCAACAGTTTATGCTTTTTAAGGGAAAGTGCAATCATTCTGCAATGGAGCATACTTCAAAATAACAACATCATGTATACATAAGTATTTATTGCATAATAAACCCAACTGCGCTACCCAAAAATAGGCTTTGGTTATTTTCCCCTCTCAGCTCGTCATTTAAAGTCGAATTAGGTACTTCATAAAAAGGATTATCTGGGTAAATTATCGCTGTAAGCTTGCTTAAACATCCCCCAGCAGTCTTTCTTTAGAAAGCACAAGCTGTGGGTCGACATTTCAGGAAACTGTAGTGAGGAATGTTTTTATCTATATAACAGGGATCTTACATATTTCTGTATAGATAGTTATGGAGCCCAAGTCGTTCAATATACTTAATAAGGAGGCAAATTTCAAGCCACTGAAATCATTAAGAGGTATGGTGAGAGAGTGGAAATGCAATATTGAGGCTCTTCCATGATAAAAGTGAACTGGTTTGAAGGAGAGAATAGCCCACCATGTTTATATTCACTTCGTTTCCACCATCCTAACAAAATCATTCGAAAAATCTTCTCTGACTCGTCCGAAGCACAATGGCAACATTGCTGTATGTTATATTAGAGTCGCTTTTTTCTTGGTGTTCACACTTTAAAACAAAGTTTCGTCCATGATGGAATATACACTTTGCTATTATGAATAAACGTTTTGAAATTATAACTCGATCATTATTCTAGATGCCAGACATGCAGTCTGGAAGCCACGTAGGTATTATTCTTTTTCGGAAGGAAAGTAATGGATGAGAAATGGAACAATGGAAAATCAACATGAAGAATATCTGTAGCAAGACAAGACCTCTTCGGAATTACATTACATACTGTTGATCACTCGTTAAACACAGAGCAAAACTGCATTCCAATGCTCTATCTAACAACTAAATCATCAGCACTGATGTCATTCAATGGGAGTGTAGGCTGACAAGTCGATAGAAATAGAAAATCACTCTTGGATGAGGCCGGTGATAATCGAACCGTATAATGATAAGGATCAGAATAAGTCAGCATTTGACCAGCTTTATAATAATTTTGTGATTCATTTCCAACAGGTCTTCTACTAACTACGGCGTTGGAAGCCCTCTGCATACAGCAACAACACGCTGCAGAGTTCTGATAAATAGAATTACTTCGATCTTGTTTGCATTTGAAGGCAGCCAATAAAATGATTATAAGAAGAAAAACGAGGCTTGTCGATCCAAATAAAAATATTAAATATAGATTAAGATCTGAAAAATATGTTACATTTTTCTGATTATTTGCACGCTCTGAAAGGTTTCCACTGCTGTTCGCAGTGATCGATAAGCATATTGTAACTGAGCTTGAGAGACTTGGTTGACCACTGTCTTTCACCAGGACTACCAAATTTTGTATGTCGCTGTCGTCAGCTATAAAATATCGGGTTGTTCTGATTTCTCCAGTGTGAAGGCCCACAATGAAAAGACTGAGATCAGTAGCTTCAATTATCTCAAAGGAAAGCCGTGCATTTTGCCCCGAATCCTCATCATTTGCGATTACCTTCGTGACCAAGGAGTTGGGAGATATTGAATGTGGCACTATTGAGAATGCTACTGAGCTGTTCCAAGCAGGTGGAGAAATTATTATTGGAGGATTGTCGTTTTGATCCAAGATTATAATTCTAACAATAGCAGTGTTGCTCAGTGACGGAGATCCAGCATCACGGGCTAAAATTATGATCTGAAAATTCTTTACTTGTTCATAGTCAAAGGAACGCAAAGCGAATATGCTCCCGCTTTTCGAACTTACCGCAAAGAAAGAAGGCTCAGGCAATGCTTCTGGCTTGTTCTCCAGAATAGAGTAGGAGACGTCTCCATTGTTTTCCAAATCAGGATCCAACGCGGTAACAGAAAAAATAGATCGGCCTGGAACATTGTTCTCCATCAGATAGACATCGTACGAGGACTGTAAAAACTGCGGAGCGTTGTCATTTATATCGGAAACTGAAACGCTGATGGTTTCAATTGTAGTAAGAGAGGGCGATCCAGCATCCCATGCTGAAATTGATATGTTATACTGTGAGATTGCTTCACGATCAAGTTTCTTTCCAGTTATAATCCTGTAGCGATTCGACAAAATCGTTTCAATCTTAAATGGAATATTTTCTGGAATCCGACAGTGAACAAGCCCATTTTCCCCAGAGTCTCTGTCTGTTACTTCAAATACAGCAATGACACTACCAAATGTTGCATTCTCTGAAATCAGGTTCTTTACTGAAGTCAGCTTTATGTCGGGAGCATTATCATTGGCGTCAACAACAGTAACCAAAACCTTAGCATGTCCCACATTTGGCAGGTTGTCCACAGCTTGTACATCAAGCTCATAATCGAATGTTTTTTCAAAATCTAGTAAGCCATTAACTTTGATCTCTCCCGTTTCAGCGTCCAAAATGAACAACTCACGTACGTCTGGGGATGCGTAATTACTAAAAGAATATTTAAACTCAGCGTTTAAGCCTTCATCCAAATCATTTGCATGCAGTTTTATTAGCAGGGTGCCCACGGGTGAGTTTTCTAACACCTTGGCCTTATATATGTCTTGATCGAAGGCAGGTGCGTTATCATTTATGTCTGTAACAGTAACAACAATTTGAGCGGTACCTGACCTGTGTGGGTTCCCACCATCTACAGCCGTTAATACCAATTGAAAATACGGATTTGTTTCGCGGTCTAAATGCTTCTGCAGAACCAGTTCAGCGATTTTCCTCCCACCTTTCCTTGTCTGAACCTTAAGGCTGAAAAAATCATTAGGGCTAAGGTGGTAATTGGCGACCGAGTTTAAACCAACGTCCGGATCATGCGCGCTCTCGAGAGGAAAGCGCGCTCCTGGTGTGAGTAATTCAGGGAGCTGCAGAGAAATTACGTCCGTTGGGAAAATCGGCGAATTGTCGTTTTTATCTAATATCGTCACCTCAACGGGAAATATTTCGTCCGGATTTACCATCGCGAGATCAAACCGAATAGAACAGGTTGAAGCTTCCTTGCAGAGCTGTTCCCTGTCGATGCGTTCATTGACAAATAAAATTCCGCTTTGTGTATTTACCTCGAAATATTGGCTCTCCCCGCGAAGAACCAGTTGTGGTTTTCGGACTAATAACTCACGAACGTCCATCACCAGATCATTAGCAATATTTCCGACCACGGCACCAAACTCTAGTTCCTCCGAAATAGAGTAATTAATTTGTCCGAAAGCCACCTTGATAAGATTAAGTAAAAATATCAAATATGCTCCTGTACCATAAGCAGTCGCCATTGCTTGAATATACCGTGTATTTTTATTTTGTGTTGAATCTGAAGCACTTGATTCTTTCTCCCAGAGGAAGATCTTGCATCAAAGTATCAACGCTGAATTCATGGAAACAAACCTCATTAATATTTCTTATAACAGCTGCATGCTGCAAACGCAGTCACCGTCTATCTGCCGGATGTTCTAGTGTGTGCTTGGTAACTGTGGTGGGGGTAGATCCCTTGCAACGTCATGGGTTCTTATTGGCCGAGAGCGAAACAAAGAGAGGGCACCATGGTTTTCTTAAAGCAGACTTGTCTGAATTTTATTTCATAAGTATTTAAAACTGTTCAACGAAAAATCACAATGAAGTGCAGTGATCTGATTTTTACAACTGCGTTTCCTCCCATATGCATATTAATTAAAATACATGGTGTAGTTCTTCCTTTAGTAACGGCCAGTGTGTAGTTTCTGCATATAAATTTCAACACATTTTCTTTTAATCCCGGCTATTGTTCGCACAATTATAACAATATTTGATTAGTCATAGTGATACTTTATTGATCCCGGGGGAAATTGGTTTTCGTTATAGTTGGACCATAAGTAATAAATAGTAATAAACCATAAATAGTTAAATAGTAAAAAGTAAATTATGCCAGTAAATAAGTCCAGGACCAGCCTATTGGCTCAGGGTGTCTGACCCTCCAAGGGAGGAGTTGTAAAGTTTGATAGCCACAGGCAGGAATGACTTCCTATGACGCTCTGTTTTGCATCTCGGTGGAATTAAGGTAAAACTTTCAAAATGTTTCAAAAATTCCAACTGAACGCTACCTCGTCGTTTGATTAAAAGCATAGGTTACACTCACAGGTATAAAATATCTGTTTCTTTTTACCTCTAGGTGCAGATTAATTGTACGCTTATAAACGAGGGAATGGCCTATAATCTGGGAAAAAATCTTATTAATTACACTGAAGGTGAAGAAAGTACCTGTCATTATAAAAAAAATGGTATTTCCTTAATTTAATACCTCAATTTTTTATGACTTTTTATTGTTTCTTCAGAATATGCAGTGCTGTAATGAGAGATCTGCAAAAGGATTCACTATTCTTTCCTTCTTTGGTTAAGATTGGAACGCACTTCGAATTTAGAACCGTGGGTAGGAAATGTGTGTGTGTGTCCGTGAAAATCTTATCACAGAACATAGATAGAATGCAGAAATATTACGATTGCGCGTTCATGCTACACAGAAACCACAAAGACAATCAGTGTTGGAAATAAAAATCTCGCATTGAATTCAGAGAATTCTTATTTAATGATTGCATTGGGGACAGAAACACTGTCTGGATTGAATGGAAATAGCAATAACACACTTTGATTTATAGCTATGATGGCAGTGCGTAGTTTTAGAAATCGTCGGTTTGATGGCTTCGTTACGCAGTATCATTTGTTTTCAGTGCTTTGTACTGAAGACAAATTGGCTCGGGAAAGTCACAAATCTATGCAGACGGAGCTGCCCCCTGCTGGAAATGCAGACGTTTCATTACTTTCTGCATTTAAATGTCAATATTTGTGATCCGAAAGAGGACTTTTCCCAAAATAAAGAAAAAAATGCAAGACTTAATCCTTATAAATATGTATTTTTAACTTAAGAGCTGATTTCTATATGTTTTGGTAAATAAATGTTGCATTTCAATTACTTCACGCAAACACGAGGAAATCTGCAGATGCTGGAAATTCAAGCAACACACACAAAAAGTGCTGGTCAACGCAGCAGGCCAGACAGCATCTACAGGAGGAGATACAGTCGACGTTTTGGGACGAGACCCTTCGTCAGGACTAACTGAAAGAAGATATAGTAAGGGATTTGAAAGTGAGAGGGGGAGGGGGAGATCCGAAATGATAGGAGACGACAGGAGGAGGAGGGATGGAGCTAAGAGGTGGAACGTTGATTACCAAATGGGATGCAAGGCTGGGGAAGGGAGAGGATCATGGGACGGGAGGCCTAGGGAGAAAGAAAGTGGGGGTGGGGGTGGGGGGAAATCCTAGAGGATGGGCAAGGAGTTATAGTGAGCGGGACAGAGGGAGAAAAAAGAGAGGAGAAAAAAGGAAAATAAATAATAATAATAATAATTTACAGAGATGGAACATATGATTCGACCATCTCAGCTGAAGATAATGCAATAATGGTTATAAGCAAATACGTTCTGTACATTATTTAAATATTATGGTAATATGTGCGCATATCCTTTAAGCATATTGAACTTATCCAATCATTGTTTTATCATCTACTACCACAGCTGCATCCTCTTCTATTTCTTTCTCGGATTTCTTGCTCCGAGTACAAATTGTACTGCAGTTTCCTTGCTCCCTGCAGTGCGCAATTTTGTCCTCATTTATTCGTGTTGTGCACTCTACGTTGGGTTATCTTGACTTATATAGTTAATCTTGGAATTACCAATATTTTGGTTTGAATCATCGTGTCCACGTTTCTTTTGGTAGCCAAAACAGACCACCATAAATTTCAAGAAATAGAAAACAGGAGGAAATGACTATTTCCACACTCGCCAACATCAATTTTACGCACAGAGACAACTTAGGACGTTGGCGCAGACGTTGCCCTTGCAGTAATGTTGAAACCAGAGACCAAACAAAATTCAAATACCAGATGAAACGCTGGATGTTAAATTAAGCTGCTTATATAAACTCTGAGACTTTTCGTTCTTATAAGTTTAAAGAACTTCATCAATTCTAAATGCCAAACTGCAGTTCGTCTTTTGCAAATGGCCCTCTCAAACGAAGGCCTTCACCCCTATGTGTGCGATCTATATGTGAACTCAAACTAAACGGGTTAATTCTTAAAAGCGATCCATAGATTTTAAGGTAATTCTATCGCAGCAGAATCACAGAGTACTGTAATTGCATAATAGTAATTATACAGATTGGCCGGCCAAATACTTCACGTCAAAACGCTTCCAGTGCAACGAGATACTGAAAGGCGTCATTGCATATCGGGGGACGGGGACGATATCTAGTTGGGAAGGCTATCGCATATACTGGCCAGGTAAAGGTCAGACATGGTCACCTTCGCAGAGCTATATGGTTTAGCAAAAATCCCGAAGCTTGCGTACAAACATGGATTCCGCTGGAGGTACCGTGACATTACCGATGGAGTAAATTGATATGCACTTGGTAAGGTTTGCTCGTATGATCCCTTCTCGGCAAATAAACCTGAGAGTAGAACTGTTAAATCTATGCAGAACTTCTTGCTAACATGGAAGGTCTGCATGTCGTTCATCCGTTAAAAAAGAAAGATAGTTGGTCTTATAGAATTCATAAAAACAAAGTTTTACAATCTCCTAAGATGGTAAAGAAAATATATGTCATATTTTCCTTTACAGGTGGGGTTGTTTGTTTAAAATCGGGAAGTAATGTTGAAGTAGTATAAAACTTTAGTAGGACAATATTTTGGGGATTGTGTGAAGTTCTGCTCTCCATATTACGCGGAGGAAATGAAGGCGTTAGACAAGATGTAGGATACGTTCACATGGATTCTTACCTAAATTTGAGAATATCAGGAAAAATGAGATGTTGAACCAATTTTTTTCTGTTCTTTTCCGGCAGCGTTAGAGACTGAGTGACGACCCGATGGAAATACATAAAATCAATAGACGCATGGTTGGAGTAAGTGATCAGAATGGTAATCTCTGGGTGGAGATATCAAATATTAGAGGGCGTAACTTTCTGTTAAGGGTGAAATTTAAAGGAAATGTACGAGGCAATTAAATACACAGATGGTGGTCCTGATAGCCCCAGAAAGGTGCTGCCAGAGAAAGAGATGAAAACAGGTAGAACCGTTTGAGAGGCATCTCGTCAGGGATTTGAACAGAGTGGAAAGGGAACGCTATAGAGTATTCACCGTTTCCGTAGTTTAGTCTGAGAAATTTGTGTCGCCTGTATGACCAAGGACAATGCATGCATTCTTTGTTAAAACATTTTAAAAGTATATTTAAACTCGCAGGTGATACAACACTGACAAAGTTGAATGCAAAAAGAAAAGACTATCAGGAATACAGATCTGATTGTTCATTGTTAATTAACAGGGAAATCCCTGCATGCGCCTTTTACCAAAATGGCATCTAGTTATCAGGCGTAAAATATGAATATCAAAATACACTACCTGCTAACTGCGCGTCTTTCAGATTTGGGAGGAAACCGAGATTCCACAGGAATCATGAGGAACGATAGTTTGAGAAATTCCGATATATGCCTGCAGTCGCTCCATTCCCTTTTGATGGCCATTCTTGGCATTCTACAATTGCTCAAGTAGATTTTTGTTTACCTGGCTAGGTTATTCACTACAACTAAATGGAAAACTTTTTTATCCATGTTTCCAAACTCAAGATTCATCGTTAAATATTGTTTAATGTCATTTCCAGTACACAAATGTAAAGGAGAACAAAATATTTGTTACTCTGGATTCGATGCAGTGCAGAAAACAAAATACGATAAAGAACACAATCATGGCAAATAAAATACAATAAATATCAATGCATAAGATAGCTTATAAACATAGATTGATTGCATGTCCATAAAGTGACGCTACATAAGGTCACTGACAAGAGATGATAAATTGGTGTTTGTTGGGTCATATGGAGGGGTGGGTAGTAGCTGGAGTCGTTGATCAGCCATACTGTTAAGTGAGTATAACTATTTTTAAGTTTCATTCTGGCGTGGATGCTTCGTAGTCTCATCCCTGATGGGACTGGGACAAACAGTTCATGAGCCATGTGGGTGGGATACTTTATGATGTTACCGGCAGTTTCCGACATCTTTCTGGAAATATGTCCTTGATCGTGGGTTAGCTTGTGCCGGTGATGGATGTGAGGTCACATTGCATTTTCCGATCGATGAAACATGTTAGGATGCTATATATTGCGTTTCTTTAGAAGGACCTGCGTATAGATGTGTATAGTGGAGCTCTCTTCACCCTTCTCAAAAAGTAGATGCGTTGGAGAGCTTTCTCGATTGTGTAGGATGTGTTCTGGGACCACCAGTAGTTGTTCGAGGTGTGCACTCCCGGGAGTTTGAAATCACTCGCAGTTTCCATTCTGTGCCGACGAGGTAAAGTGGAATGTGGGTGGTGCGAGTTCTACTGAAGTCGATAACCATCTCTGTTATGTATGTAACTCGAAACCATTAAGATAATTGGAAGGAAACAGGCAGCCGGGATAACTCGTGTAGTTCGTTTATTACTTTAAGCGATGAACGCACTTATGACGTGTGGCTTGATAGCTTATGCCATTCACGTATTTTAAAAACATATTTTTTTGTAATCAAATGACCTTGCCTGTTCTCTCAGGACTGGGTGTGTCTGCACCCGCGCCACCCCTGCCTGGGCCAGTATTTGTCTACCACTTAGCCCACAACCCTCCCGCGCGATCCACCATCGTTTTCCCAACATCGTTTGCTTCTGTCAAGTATACAAACTCGCTTTCGGCTCTACATTAACAAATGCAGTACTGCGCAAAAATCGTAGTCACTTTAGTTTAGTATATTTTAAAGCGTCCCATTCAGGCTTAAAGATTTAATCGCTGTGGATGATTTTTCACTCTTGTGGGATAACGTCTTTCCTGACAAGTGAAGGGTGATCACTCTCCTTGGCAGTTGAGAATTGCGGTTGTGAAACAATTTCAGGCTCCGGGGGCTCCGCCGCGGTAGTTGTATGAGTTGACTGTGGGATTGCAGGAAATGGTCCTGCCAGCCCTGGACACCTTTGTTCTGGCCGTGTTGACATTCCCAATAAAGCATGGTAAGCTTCACTGGACGATATGGATCATGATGTGTGAGTACGGTGACTAACGTAATCATTTCCTTTACATTCTGGAAAGTTACGTCGCGCTGCTGTGCCCATTGCCAGTTCTTCACCATCTATAGTAATGCGTTCAAAGGGTGAGCACAGTAGCTAGGTTTGGCAGGAGCCTGCTATAATTATTGACGAATCACAAGAAGGACCACAACTGCGATATGTCTTTCGCCTTGTGGCATTCATCGCTGCTTGAAATTCCTCAGCACCATTGTACACTGCATGTACATCTATGGTGTGACCACAGTAAGTGATGTTTGATTTATAGAATTCACACTTGTTGTCTCGTGCTCTGAGCCCATAATCTACTAATCATTTTAACACGGTTTTGAGATTTGAGAGATGCCTTTTGTCATCGTTACCGGCAACAATGATGCCATCTAAACAACACTGAGTGCCTGGGCAGCCTTGCAGCACCTGAGCTATAGCTTTCTGTCAGTGTGAGGGTGCAGACTCTGCTCCAAAAATAAGTCTATTAGAGTGATAAAGTCCTTTAGGAGTGTTTATGGTGAAAAACATTTTGGAGTCCTGTTCCATCTGTAGGTAGGCCCCAGCTAAGTCCACTTTGCTGAAGTGGTTCCCTCCAGTTTGCAACGATATACTCTATCTTGGGCAGAGGTTATAATCTACTTTCAGTACAGGATTGATGGAAACATTTAAATAATCACAAATCCTGACAGACTCATTCGGCTTGGCTGTTGGGGCTCTTGGCGTTGACCATGGGCTGCAGTCAATCTTGGAAATAATTCCTTCCGCCTCCACGTGATCTCGCTCACTAGCTACTTTATCACGGATGGTCTAAGGAACCAGAAGGGATTTTGGAAAACTTGGGTGTGACATTTTCATTTTACATTATTTTATCCTTGATATGTTTGAGTTTTCCGGTACCATACTTGTACAATGCTGAGGCATTATCTAGTACCTTTCTCAATGACACTCCATTTAACCCTATTGCAGGGCTTGGGGCGTGAAGATGGTGGATGGATCTCCAATCAAGATGTAGCTGTCCCAGCCAATTACATCCCAAAATGCTGATTCTCCTGTTTTAACACGCCCAAAGTGATCTACTGCTTGCTGTACTTCACTATATCGAATGTTATTCTCAGAGAAGTTCCGGTTTCTCCAGTATAATTTCTGCAGGCTTCATTTCAGTATCTTTAAATTGTGGCTAAAATTGATATTGTGGAATGACTGAGACAATGAACAGTGTCATATTTCATTATCATTAATCTGCAGCTCGATTCTGGTGTAAGCCATATTCCTTGTATCTTGTTAGATTTTACATTTAAACCTTAAGGCTACTCAGTCCGTTGTCACGCTCATCATTTTCCGATCTTCATCAACAGCATGCAGATCAGTGGTTTCTTTGAAAATACAAATTGAGTTATGTCCTTATCTCTTCCCTGTGCAGTGTATTTGCTTCTGCCTGTCCGGCTTGATCATTGTGTGTGTCCTAGTTTGTCATATTTTCTGCAAGTTTCGCCTTTAAATCTGTACTGGTCAAGTGCATGTGAGCCCCAGCGACAATATTAACACAATTTGTTTAGCCAGGCCGGTTGCTGTTTCGACTTTGCAATTTTGTTCACGCTCCTATTTCTCAGAGCTACCTGCCAGTCAGGTCCGAGTTCAAGATAGAAAAGGCTGAGCTTCGCAGCAGTTTTCTCTGAGTTGTACAATGAACATCAAGGTGGACGTAAAAATAGTTAAATTTCAATCAGGACCTCGATCCAGGGGCAAAGCTTCTTATCAGTTTCTTTGAGTTGAGGAGCAACAAATCAGCAGGAGTGGTTCGTTATATAGGACCATTAAAAATAACACGTGCAAGCCGATCGGGCGTGCTTGTGAGGGTGGTATTTTTACAGTGGCTTTGGCTCATCATGCTCAGTCGAGATTAGGCTTGAGCGAGGTAAAGTGTCTGGAAAGCTTCTCTCTACCGTTCTTTTTTGCCCGCTCCTCATCTGTTAGAGCAGAAGAGTTCAGTGAGAATGGCTCCAGCAACCGTGTTTTGTACTGTGTTGGACGTGGAACATCTGGGAGACCTCCAGTCCCCCAAATAAACACATCTGCACCAAGTGCACCGAGCTGCATCTCCTCAGAGAAGTATTAAGGAAATGGAGCGGGAACTCGATGACCTTCGACTCATACGGGGAAACGAAAAGGTGATAAACAGGAGTTACAGGAAGGTAGTCACCCCTAGATTGCATTCCTGTGGGGGTAGTGGGTTTTAATTCATTAGAAATTGGCAACAGTGTTTGGGAAGGAGGGAACTGTACCAATGGAACGGGCTCCACCAGAACCGTGGATGGGACCTGAGTCCTAGCGAATCGCATAATTAGGGCTATGGAAAGGGCTTTAAACTAAATAGTAGGGGGTGGGTTCAACAGACTGGAGAAGCAATGGATAAAGTAAAAAAAAAGAAAAGTGTGGCTAAAGAAAAAAGTAAGTGTGGTGTGAAGAAAAGTCAAATGAAAAAGAGTAAAAGATTACAGGATTTTAAAAGCACAGTGAGTGTAAGGGTACTTAATTTGAATGTCCATAGTAGCCGAAACAAAGCCAGTGAACTCGTCGCACAAATCAGTACAAAGATGTATGATTTAGTGGCAATTGCAGAGATGTGGTTACAGGTTGGAGAGGATTGGGAATTAAATATCCAAGGATATGTCGTAATACAGAACGATAGGCATGAAGGTAAGAGGGGTGGATAGCGCTCTTAGTTAAGGATGAGATCAGGATAGTATCTAAGGAGTAGAATGTTGAATCCAGCTGGGTAGAGATTAGGAATAGTAAAGGGGAAAAACACTGGTGGGAGTTGTCCATCGGCCACCCAATGGCACTGGAAATAAACAGAGAAAAATCTGAGGCATGTAAGAATGGAACAACAGTTATTATGTGGGCTTTAACTTGCGCATAGATTGGGTGAATCAAGTTGGTCGAGACAGTCTAAAGGAGGACATTATAGAATGCAGCCGTAATGGCTTTTTTTGCACAGCATGTTACTGAACGTGCCATTTTAGATCTGGTTCTGTGCAATGAGAGAGGTAAAATTAGTGATCTTGTAGTTGCAGATCCTCTTGGAAAGAATGATCACAGTATGATTGAATTTCACATACAAAGAGGAGTGCAATAGTTTGACCTAAAACAAGCGTATTATGCCTAAATAATAGAGACTACAGTGGGAAGAAGGAGGATTTGGCTAGTGTAGACTGGGAACACAGGCTATATGGTGAGAAAATCGAGGAGGCGCGTTAAGACTTCTAAAGAGATTTTTCACGGTTGTCACAAAAACTGTGGGTCAACTGTCTAAGAAAAATAGCAACATGGCTTGAGTCGCAAAAATAGTTTGAGGTGCTTTTATTTACAAAAATAGGGCGAAAACAAAAACTTGGACGTCAACATCAAAACAAGACAAAAGAAAACTGAAAAAAAAATACAATATACATACAGATTGCAATTGTCACCTGTTTGGTTAATAGCCACCCTCAGACTAAACACAAAAAACACCCAAAGCCTTGGTAACCCGAGGCTTATAACTGCCAAGCTCCTCCCCCTAGACCAACCAAAAGCTAATGAACTCAATTATCTTCCATTTCACACAATCTGAAACCCTGCTGCCAGTTCTCACAATAAACACATTTTAGGATTCACCACTTCCCGATTAAATAACTTAAATAAACCCCAAAACTTTACCACAAGATGAGTATTTAGGTAACATAAACTTGACCCAATTAAAGATGGTATCCTCTACCATAAGCACACCTATGCAGGTTGCTGCTGCCTATATATAAGACAGCTCTATGCAGCAGCTCTGTTTCAGACCCAGTGGCTATTACTGCTGGGGATGAGTGTTTTCCTGAGTGTGCCATGTGCCGTCCGTAATCAGTGACGAGCTCCACAAAAGTATAATCCAGCAAAAAACAAGGACAGTAATGATGGAGAGAGGCAGCCTTGGATAACTAAGGAAATAAAAGAAGGCATGAAGCTTAAAGCTCATGAATACTAAGTCACCAAGAGAAGTACGAAACTGAAAGAGTGAGAATAGTTTAAAAAGCAACAAAGTGCCACTAAGCGATCAATAAAGAATAAGAAGCTAGATTATGAAAAGGAACTAGCACAAGCTATAAAAACGGATAGATTTTTTTTTATAATTATATAAAGTGGAAAAGAGTGACTAAAGTGAATGTAGGGCCCTTGGAGGAATTGATATCGGGTAATAAGGAAATAACCGAGACTTTGAATCACTATTTTGTGTCGGTCTTCACAGTTGAGGAAACATCTAAGATGCCAAAGATAGATGTTAGGAATGCGATGGGAGGTGAGGACATCCATACAATAGCGATCAGTGAAGAGGTAGTGCTGAGCAAACTTGTGGACCTGAAGGTAGATAAGTCCCCTGGTTCTGATGGAATGCATCCCGGGGTACTGGAAGAAATGGCGAAAGTTATAATCGAGGCTTTGGTGACAATTTACCAAAATTCCCTGGACTCTGGGCAGGTCCCGGCGAGCTGGAAGACGGCGGATGCCATGCCATTGTTCAAAAAAGACTGTAGGCAAAAGCCACGTAGCTATAGGCCAATTAATTTAACATCTGTAGTTGGGAAAATGCTTGAAGATATCATTAAAGAAGTAATACCGAGGCAGCTGGAAAGAAATTGATCCATTAGGGAGACGTAGCATAGATTCAGCAAAGTCAGGTCCTGTTTGACAAACTTATTGGAGCTCATTGTGAATATAACGAACGCAGTCGATAGAGGGGAACGGAGGGACTTTATTTACTTGAATTTGTAGAAGGCATTCCACACGGTGCCACATAAAAGACTTATCCTTAAGATAAGGATGCATAGAATTGGAGGTGATGTTTTAGCATGGGTAGCATAGAGTTGGAATACCTGGGTGCTACTCTGGTTGGCAAACAGTAGTGAGCGTTGTGCCGCAGGGGTCGGTGCTAGGCCCGCAACTGTTCACGGTATACATTAACGATCTGGAAGAAAGGACCGAGTATGGTGTATCTAAGGTTGATGATACTAAATTGATTGCAAAAACAAGTTGTGCAGAAGATACAGAGAGTGTGCAGAAAGTTATAGATAAGTAAGTGGGCAACGGTCTGGAAGATGGAGTACAATGTCGGTAGATGAGAGGTCATCCGCTTTGGAAGGAAAAATGAAAGAGCAGATTATTACTTAAATGGTAAAATAAATGCAGCATACTGCTGTGCAGAGGGACTTGGGAATGCTTGTACATGAATCACATAAGGTTGGTGTGCAGGTGCAGCAGGTTAACCAGAGACAGATGGATTGCTAGCCTTTATTGCTGGAGTGATTGAATTTAAGAGCAGGGAGGATTTGCTGCAAATATACAGCGTACTGGTGAGGCTGCACCTGGAGTACGCCTTGCAGTTTTGGTCCCGTTACTTGGGAAGTGGTGGGGAGGAGGTTCACCAGTTTGATTCCAGAGATGAGGGGTTTAGACTATGAGGAGAGATTCAGTCTCCTGGGATGTACTGACTGGAATTCGGAAGATGAGAGGAGATCTTATAGAAACGCACAAATGATGAAAAAGATAGATAAGATAGAGGCAGGAAGTTTGTTTCCATTGGTATGATGATGAGAAGGAACTGCTTTTCCTAGAGAGTGGTGAAGCTGAGGAGTTCTCTGACCAATGAAGCAATGTAGGCTACCTCAATAAATATATTTAAGACAAGGTTGGATAGATTTTTCCTTAGTGGGGGTATTAAGGGCTAAAGTGTAAAGACAGATAGGTAGAGATTTGTCCATGGGCAGATCAGCCATGATGTTACTGAATGGCGGAGCAGGCTCGAAGGGCCAGATGACTACTCCTGCTCCTATTTCTTAGGTTCTTATACTCTTTTTACGCACTGCCTCCTGTAGGATTTTGGACATCATATGCTCCTGAATTCCCACATTCTGAAGGACAAGCTTTAATAAAATAATTTCTGGTTCTATGAGCGAGCACGTAAAAGCCAGAGCTGCATTTAATCTGACTGTAAACCCCTGATCTAGAGAAATATGGCAAAGGGTACTGTAAACGACGGGAATGCAGCAAGTAACGAAGAGAAAACAAAATAGAAATAAACAGGACGGAAAGTAAATGTAGTCACGTGCTGCTAGAGTGGACTGTGGCCATTCGTCACTCAAACCGCTATATAATTTTGGATAATATTGTGGAGATGGTCTATCAGAGGACAGCAGCAGCAACTTGGTTTGTGTACCATGATTAGTGAAAGAGTCCGAAGAAGCCTCCTTGTGTGTTACTACTATGGGATGCCATTGAGAGGAACAAACCAATATTTCTATGGTCTAGGGTAAGACGCAAAAAATGGTCTGTTGTCTCCCCAGTGGCAGAGTAAGGGGTGGCTTAGGTTAGTTACAGAAGTTTCTTGAACCGGGGCAAAACAGCTGGAGTTTGGTATGCACAAATCAGGTAGACCGAGAGATGAAGTCCTGTAGTGTAAATTTGCGGTGTTAAGCATACGATTAAAGAGCCGGTTATCCAATGCTATAAAAGAGGATTATGCTTTATGCCAGCAAGGGTAAAGTAAGTTGATAGGCGAGACAGTTCATGGACAATGAGCATGCGCATAAGAGAGAAATTTAAGTACATCGTTCATGGATATCATTTCTGGGGCAAGTGAGACTTACACAAAAATGGTGCAATCGAAACCGTAACAACGTACACAATTCAGGAAAGTTTGAATTAACTTTGCATAACAATGAAATTGTCAAGAGCGTTGTGATAGGTAAAGAGTTTGACCTAATCTTAAAATATATAATAAGTATATCTTGTTGGCATTGCAATAGCAGCAAATCGACTGAGGTTGGCGGGGGGTGGGGGTGCGGTGGCGGGTAGGATGGGGTGGGGGATAGGGGCTGTGCGAAAGCAACTGGTAAGCTCAACAGCTTTCATGCAAGATGCCTCACAAATAAATAAGATGATCAGAGAGCATTGATTGGCGCATCCAATTATTGAAATCACAGATACAAGTTTGAACATGGAACATAGAACATAGAATAGTACAGCACAGTACAGGCCCTTCGGCCCATAATGTTGTGCCGACCCTCAAACCCTGCCTCCCATATAAGCCCCCATCTTAGATTCCTCCATATACCTGTCTAGTAGTCTCTTAAACTTCACTAGTGTATCTGCCTCCACCACTGACTCAGGCAGTGCATTCCACGCACCAACCACTCTCTGAGTAAAAAACCTTCCTCTAATATCCCCCTTGAACTTCCCACCCCTTTCCTTAAAGCCATGTCCTCTTGTATTGAGCAGTGGTGCCCTGGGGAAGAGACGCTGGCTATCCACTCTATCTATTCCTCTTATTATCTTGTACTCCTCTAGCATGTCTCCTCTCATCCTCCTTTCCAAAGAGTAAAGCCCTAGCTCTCTTAACCTCTGATCATAATGCATACATTCTAAACCAGGCAGAATCCTAGTAAATCTCCTCTGTACCCTTTCCAATGCTTCCACATCCTTCCTATAGTGAGGTGACCAGAACTGGACACAGTACTCCAAGTGTGGCCTAACCAGAGTTTTATAGAGTTGCATCATTAAATCGCGACTCTTAAACTCTATCCCTCGACTTGTGAAAGCTAACACCCCATAAGCTTTCTTAATTACCCTATCCACCTGTGAGGCAACTTTCAGGGATCTGTGGACATGTACCCCGAGATTCCTCTGCTCCTCGACACTACCAAGTATCCTGCCATTTACTTTGTACTCTGCCTTGAGTGAAGCAAATTAAGGCAATGTTCCAGGGTGCAAAAATCAGAGGGGAATGTAAAAGTGTACGGAGAGTAACAAAGATAAATAAGGAGATCTGCAGAGCAGAATGTTCTGAGGATATTATGCTGCAAGGCCTTATGGCTGGAATCGGGAATAATAGAGGTTGACAATTTAGTTACTCTATGAGCATACCAAAAGTCGGTGGGAATAACAAGAGCAAACAGGTAAACTAGACAGGGAAAAGTTTAAATCAATAGGGTACATTAGTGACACTATTACACTTCTCAGATTTGTACTTGTCAGTATTGACAGGGACCGCCTTTGTACAAGGGGTTTTAGATAGAATTACATGGTACTATTAATTCATTTCAGACGGATTTCTGACACAAACTGTGGAACGTACTAACAGAAAAGCGGCTGTACTTAATCGCACTGCAGGAAACTAAATCGTTTAAGTGTTGCCAATGTCGGCTGAGATACATTTGGAGACAATGGCCACCGCTACATGATTACTGTGGTAATGGGTAATATTAGGCTTCATTTTAAGAGCCGGCAATGTGGTAAGGCTGATTTCAAAACTGCAAAAACGGAAATGGCATGATAGATTGTGGGTAGATGCCTATGGCTAAAATTAAATTTGAGATGTCAGATTGGAATGCAATTGCATTTTATGATAAGGGAAAGAATAAAAGATGGAATTTTGGTGAACTTGGACAAGTGCTTTTGAAGGATTTATCTGAAATAAACAAGATTGGCATGATATGTCCCAACAGCAGTAATTAACGAATGTTATTACTGAGAGGAATAAAACTTATGCAGGAAAGAACCTGAAGTAAAGGAATGTTTAGGGAAAGAGCGCGCCTTTTTATGGACCAAAGAGATATTTTATGTGCAGATATATAACAAGGGGCGTGAGATTCTAACTTAATATTTCTCCCCTATAGTCACTGAGGAGCAGGACATAGCGTATAGTGACTTTAGAGATGGATATACCGATTGTTTACACCAGGTAGATATTAGCGAATAAAAGATGTAGGTGTTCAGGAGATTTCGAAGCATTATGGTGAGCGTTCTAAAGGCCATGTGAGATCTATCCCAGAATACTAAAGGAAACAACGGATAATATTGATAGGGCTCCGGCATGAACAGACATTTCGGCGTGGGAATGGAACGTTGAAGTGCAATGACTGGTCACTGAAGGATTGTGGTTGCTTTGGAGGCTGGTGTGAAGGTGATCGATAAAATAATCCCGCAGTCTGCCTCGAGTTTCACCGATGTTGAAGAGGCCGCTGTGGAAACGCTGGATGTAATAAATCCGGTATCCTCGACAGTTCTCATGAGAAGTACGGACTTAGTGGAAGGATTGTTTACTGCTCTGAATGGTGGTGATGGAGCTGGTGAAGGGCGGGTGTAGTAACTCTTAGCACGTTTGCAATGACAGTGAGGGAAAGGCCTCAAGATAATTGTAAGTGAGTGGGTTGTGAAAAGAAGTTGGTAGATAATTTGTCACCAGAGATGGAGGCAGTGAGGTGTAAAAAAGGGGAAGAGTTGTCAGAAATGGACCATTGAAAATTCAAGGCAGTGTGGAAGTTGGAGAGAGGTTAATGAAATTGACCAGCTAAGCACTGTTGCAGGGAATATCAAAATATATATCATCAATGTAGTGGGGCCGGCGTTTTGGAGCGTTTCTGTTGTGACGGACATGGACTGTGCCTTTAAAAGGGAGAGAGCGAGAGCAAGAGAGAGAGAGTGATAGAGAGAAACTGACTGCAGTACTGCTGCCTGCTTCCGGGTTGCTATGGTGTGAGAGAGGTGGAGTTATGTGATGGACAGTACGATGTCTACAGTTGCTTCGCAGCGTGTTTATTTAAGCAAGGTCAGATGACTCTCACGGACATAGACTGGAACACCGGTTAAGGCGACTGGTCAATGAAAGGAAGCCAGTGACAGAAGAGTCACTGGGTGGAACTTTCGAGTGCCAACAAGGTTGGGTTGAGTATAGATCAGGAGAATCGATCAGTGGCTATCACAGTGTGTAGAAAGGCTGACCCTGTGGAGGTTACCGGTGTGTTTACCCCTGCCTGGGTGGTAATTTTTCCCTGGAAGACGGTCCTCTTTGTGATAAGTTCCGTTTGGCTAACTCTTGAGTGGATTCGAAGTCCGACGACGGAAGATCACCGGCACCTGTTAATTCGTTCTTCTTCTGTTGTGGATTTCACCTCGGCTTACAAACGCCTCTCTCTCTCCCACCAACTCTGTGCATTGAACCGAACTTCCTTACATTCCCATCATAAGACTTTAAACCTTGGCACCCGAGCTTGAACTTGTCAATAAATAGCGGTTTAAACATCAAAAGCAGACTCCAGGTGTGTTCTATTGCTGCTGGTTCATTTAAACCGTTGCGTGTACTTAACACTGTTTAGTCTTAAAACGTGGACAGTTCCATGCAGCTAGCAGAAAGGTAGGCATCACTGAGGACCATGCGAGTGTCTATGGCAACACCACTGGCTTAGAGGAGCTGGGAGGTGCTGAAAGAAAAATATATGGATGGTAACTGTCATTTCTGCAAGACACAGGAGGGTGGCCGTGGAGGGAAACTGATTAGGTCTGTTGTGAATAAACTAGTAGAGAATCTGAAGCCATTTACGAAATGTGAAAATAAAACAGCATGGGCCATGAAACTGAAAGGGAACTGAGAGCATGTGAAGATAAAAGGATAAAGGTGGGAGGGGACCGAAGCAAGAGTCGAGATATGTGGACCTGAGGTCAACAGAAAAAATAAAAGTCTGGCCTACTGGTGCAATTGGTTACTGCAGGCGGCGAGGGCCACATCCTGGAGGCGGTTGGGGCTGAGATCAGAGCTGAGGCGTGGAAGTGACCGAGAACGTCGTACGTTTCCAATTAAAGTGGTAAATATTTAGGTGGTCTTCAGCGAGGCATTTGAGAATGTATAACATGGTAGAATTGCCTGGAAAGTTTAGGCACCTAGGTTAAAAGGTGATCTAACTAACTGGTCCGAAAGTAGCAGAGAACAATTGTGGAACATTCTGTTTTTTTCCTGAATAAACGTTTGCATGTACTATTATACGGAAGTGCTGGGAAACGCGCTTTAGTAATATATGCCAAGGATTTAACGTAGAAGCATAGAAACACAGAAAACCTACAGCACAATACAGGCCCTTCAGCTCACAATGCTATGCCGAATATGTACTTACTTCGGAAATTACCTCGGGTTACCCATAGCCCTCTATTTATTAAGCTGCATGTACCTATCCAGGAGTCTCTTAAAAGACCCTGTTGTATCTTTCTCCATCACCGTCGCCGGCAGCCCATTCCACGCACTCACCACTCTCTGCATGAAAAAAAAAATACTCCGAACTCTCCTCTGTACCAACGTCCAAGCACCTTAAACTGTGTCCTTTCGTGATAACCATTTCAGCCCTGGGAAAAAGCCTCTGACTATCCACAGCATCAATGCCTCTTATCATCTTATACACATCTATCAGGTCACCTTTCATCCTCCGTCGCTCCAAGGAGAAAAGGCCAAATTCACTCAACGTATTTTCATGACGCATGCTCCCCAATCTCGGCAATTTGCTTGTAAATCTCCTCTGTACCTTTTTTATGGTTTCCACATCCTTCCTGTGGTGAGGTGACCAAAACTGAGCACAGTACTCCGAGTGGGATCTGACCAGGGTCCTATAAAGCTGTAACTTTATCTCTCGGCTCTTACACTTAATCCCATGGTTGATGAAGCCCAATACACCGTATGCCTTCTTAACCACAGAGTCAACCTGCGCAGCAGATTTGGGTGTCCAGTGGACTCGGACCCCAAGATCCCTTTTGAAACTCCACACTATCAAGAGTCTTACCATTAATACTACATTCTGCAATGATATTTGACCAATCAAAATGAACCACCTCACACTTATCTGGTTGAACTCCATCTGCCACTTCTCAGCCCAGATTTGCATCTTATCGATGTCCCACTGTAACCTCTGACAGCCCTCCACACGATCCACAACACCCCCAACCTTTGTTTCATCAGGAAATTTACTAATCTATCCTTCCACTTCCTCATCCACGTAATTAAAAAAAAGAACACGAAGAGAACAGATCCCTAAAGCACACCACTTGTGACCAACCTCCATGCAGAATATGACATGTTTACAACCAGTCTTTAGCTTCTGTGTGCAAGCCAGTTCTTGATCCACAAGGTAAGCTCCCTTTCGATCCCATCTTTGCTTACTCTCTCAATAAGCCTTGCATGGCTTACCTTATCAAATGCCTTGCTGAAATCCATATACATTGCATCTACTGGTCTACTTTAATTAATGTGTTGAGTCTCATCCTCAGAAATTTCATTCAGGCTCCTAAGGCACGACTTGCTTTTGATAAAGCCAAGCTGACCATGCCTATTCATATTATGTCTCTCTAAATGATCATAAATCCTGCCTCTCAGTATCAGAAGTAAGACTCACTGGTCTATAAATTCCTAAGTTATCGCTATTCCCTTTGCTGATAAGGGAACAATATCTGCGACCCTCTAATCCTCCGGAACCTCTCAATGCCCCATTGACGATGCAAGTTCATTGCCAGAGGCTTAACAATCTCTTCCCTCGCTTCCCACAGTAGCCTGGAGTATATCCCGGTGACATATCCATCTTGATGCATTGTAAGAGATCCAGCACGTCCTCCTCCTTATGTCTATGTGCTGTAAGAAATCCCTACAATCACCAAAGTGTTTTCCCTTGGTGAATACAGGTGGAAAATATTAATTAAGTACCTCCGCTACCTCCTCCAGATCCATACATATTTTTCACTATTCGACTTGATTGGTCCTTTTCACTCACGTCTTCTCCTCTTGCTCTTCACATACTTGTAGAACGCATTGGGGTTTTTCTTAATCCCGTTCACCAAGGCCGTCTCATGGCCCCTTCTGGCTCTCTTAATTTCTTTCTTCAGTTCCTTCCTGCGAGCCTTACAATTTTCTAGATCTCTATCATTACCTAGTTTTTGTACCTTTCGTAAGCTTTTCTTTTCTTCTTGACATGATATTCAACTGTATTTGTACACCACGGTTCCTGTACCCTACCATCCTTACCCTGCCTCATTGGAACGTGCCTATGCAGAACGCCACGCCAAGATCCAGTGAAACTTTGCCGTACATTTTCCTGTGAACATCTGTTCCCAATTTATGCTTCCAAGTTCCCGCCTGATAGCTTCATTTTTTTCCCTTTTCTCCAATTAAAAGCTTTTCTAACTTGTCTGTTCCTAAACCTCTCCAATGTTATGGTAAAGGAGATAGAAGTATGATCCCTATCTCCAACATGCTCTCCCACTCAGAAACCTGACACCTGACCAAGTTCATTTCCCAATACCAGATTAAGTACAGCCTCTCCTCTTGTAGGCTTATCTACATACTGTGCCACGAACCCTTCTTGAACACACCTAACGAACTCCACCCTATCTAGGGTGATGCCAATTAATATTGGGGAAATTTAAGTCCTCCATCACGACAACCTAGTTATTACTGCACCGTTCTAGAATCTGTCTCCCCATCTTCTCCTCGATGTCCCTGTAACTCTTGGGTGATCTATAAAAACATGTAGTAGATTTATTGACCACTTCCCGTTTCTAACTTTCACTCAAGGAAACTCAGCGGACAATTCCTCCATGACTTCCTCCTTTTCTGCAGCCGTGACAATATCTCCGATCAGCGGTGCCACGCCCCCACGTCTTTTGCCTCCCTGTCTCCCCTTTCTGAAACTTCTAAAGCCGAGCACTCTAGGTAGCCATTCCTGCCCTCGAGCCATCCAAATCTCTGTAACGGCCACAACATCATTGCTCCAAGTAATGATTCACGCTCTAAGCTCATCCACTTTGCTCATGATACCCCTTGCATTAAAATGATTTAATGGTATTTATGTGCATGTTGGATTTGTGATTAAGTTCACAGATGACGCGAAATTGATGGCATTGTGAATAGGAAGAAAGAATTTCTAACTCTGAAGCAGGATGTAGATTTGTTGGAAAATTGTGCAGAGTACGTCCAAGTAGGTTTCATCCACAACGTGTAAGATGGCATGATTTGAAGGCAAGGAAGTGACGAATATATGCAGTAATTTACAGGACACGAAGGAATACCGATGAACAGATAGACGGCGGAATCATTGAAAATTTCTCTGATGGGAAGAAAAAGGAATAGAGCATGCTCAGGGTTTATATCTTGGGCAAAATATAATACTTAGGAGGTTTTGTCAACTTCAGAAAATATGGTTTTTGATGAGCTTGGAGCATTCTGTGTTCTTCTGGCCGCCACACTGTAAGAAAAGCGTGATCGTGTTGGAAAAGGTGTAAAATTATTCGTGAGGATAATTCGTGTGCTTTCGAGACTTTAGTTATGAAGAGTTACTAAGGCTGCGCCTGTGTTCTGTCGAGAAACGAAGGCTAAGGGTGACACAAACTAAACATAATATTATGATCGCAGAGGTAATAAACGTGTTTAGGCATAGGCTTATCAAAATCAGGAGGGTGTCATTTTAAAGTAATGTTTGAGTTTTAAAGGGGATAAGGGGATTTTAAATTTACCTTTACATGTAAGGCGATTGATACTTCGAATACCGACCAGACGAAATGATAGAATCAGATACTTTTACTTTTACTATTCTTAGAGATATATAGGCAGACACAACATAGAAGGCATAGAGAAATGCAATTGTAATCCAGGAGAAAGAGATTAAAGTGGGCGGGGTGGGGGGGGGGGAGTTTTCTTTGCAGTTGGAGGCCCGACGGGTCCTTTCCTAAATTTTTTAAGTCTATGAACTTGAGACAATATAATAGTAACATCTCAGATCCTCATAGCCAAACTACCATGCTAAGTATCACCCACATCCTGAAATGCTTCCCGGATAAATTCTATGTCCCATTTCCGAAAGGTAACTGGATATCAGCAATAGATTCTGGCTTTGATATGGGCAGCATTATATGCAAAAATTTTATTCCTTGGTGTTTCCAAAGAACGAAATAGTGGGCGCAATCCGGGGTCGCCACGTAAAGCAGGGATGTTGACAGTATTCAAAATTCAGGCATAGAGACTATTCAGCCTATTGCGTTCGCGCCGACCATCAAGCACCCTTCCACAAAATCGCTATTTCCTCCTTGCATGACGGACAAAACATCCATCATCACCTTAATTCGAAGGACTTCAGAGTGGCCGCCAACCATCTAGTTACTAGCATGCGAATGGAAAACCAGAGCAGCCGGGCAGAAGCATGAATCACTTGGACAACTTGTGGACATCAGTTGGACAGATCGTAAAGGGGAAGACTGAAATTGCTCGTATGGAGCTGTGCTACAACTTTGTTAACTGTTGCGCCGTTATACGGCCGAACGCGTTCTCGTGAGAAAGTAAACAAGCTGAATATATCAAACATCGGACTTAAAGAGAAATTAGTTTCAATATTAACTATTTTATTGCAAGCAACATGGAAATAAGGGAATAAAATGTAGTATTATCTTTCCTACGAGCAAAGAAAATTGAATTGCAAATGGACTACTGATATATTGCTATTGGATAGACTACTTTATGTCGATTAACTAAAAGAAAATCACAAGATATTCTTAAAAATGCAAACACGAGAAAATCTGCAGATGATAGTTCAAGCAACGCACACACAATGCTGGTGGAACGCAGCAGGCCAGGCAGCATCTATAGGAAGCAGTACAGCCGACGTTTCGGGTCGAGACACTTCGTCTGGACTAACGGAAAAAAAGAGATAGTAAGAGATTTGAAAGTGGCGGGGGAGATCCGAAATGATAGGAAAAGGTAGGAGGGGGAGAGATGAAGCTAAGAGCTGGGGAGTTGATTGGCAAAAGAGATACAAGGCTGGAGAAGGGAGAGTATCATAGGACGGAAGGCCTTGGAAGAAAGAAAGTGGGAGGGAGGCACCAGAGGCAGATGGAGAACAGGCAAGGAGTTATTGAGAGGGAAAGAGAGAAAAAAAATAAAAATCGGGATGGGGTAAGAAGGGAAGGAAGGGCATTAACCGAAGTTAGAGAAATCAATGTTCGTGCCATCAGGGAGGCTACCCAGAAGGAATATAAGGTGTTGTTCCTCCAACCTGAGTGTGACTTCATCTAGGAGCCCATGTCTTGACATATCGGAATGGGAATGGGATGTGGAATTAAAATGTATGGCCACTGGGAGATCTTGCTTCCTCTGGTGGACAGAGCGTAGGTGTTCAGCGAAGCGATCTCCCAATCTGCGTCAGGTCTCCTCTACTGTCGAGATGAAACCACACTCAGGTTGGAGGAACAACACCTTATATTCCGTCTGGGTAACCTCCAATCTGATGGCATGGACAGTGATTTCTCTAATTTCCATTAATGCCTCTCCTCCGCTTCTTACTCCATCTCTAATGTTTAATTAATTTTCTCTCTCTGTCCCTCTCACAATAACTCCTTGCCTGCTCTCCATCTTCCTCTGGTGCTCCCCTCCCCATTTCATTCTTCCAAGGCCTTCTGTCCTATGATACTCCCCCTTCTCCAGCCTTGTATCCCTTTTACCAATCAACTTCCCAGCTCTTAGCTTCATCCCTCTCCCTCTTGTCTTCTCCTATCATTTCGGGTCTCCCCATCCCTCTCTTACTTTCAAATTTCTTACTATCTCTTTTTTCCGTTAGCCCTGACGAAGGTTCTCGACCCAAAACGTCTACTGTACTTCTTCCTATAAATGCTGCCTGGCCTACTGCGTTCCACCAGCATTTTGTCTGTGTTACAAGGTATTCTTTTCAGCTTTTACTATCACAGATGATCCAATTTATATGAACAGAACAACTGTATGCGTCAATCAAAACATTTTCACCGGCATTCACCAATGTATCAATTTACCCTTACGCTGAACTTACTGTGCTATAGGTTCGAGTGATCTTACATATCAAATGAAGGAAAATGGCCTTTGAAGTATTTTTCCGATTCAAGAACGTTGAAATTCATCAAGAGGCAACGTAGGATGATGAGGTTTTAAGAACAAGAAATCGCTATTCGATGAATCAGGTGAGAGTGTAACAGTGTAGTTATACGAGTCCCGAATGGGCAACGTCTGTCCAGCACCAGCATAATTCAGAACTGCTTTCGGCACGGCTCTGCGATTAGAGTCATCATTAGAATTGTGACAGCAGATTCTACAACTGTAACCGTAAATATTTTTATTTTGATTACACTTCATAATTACCAGCAAAACTATTATGAGAAGAAATATGCAGGAAGTTGACCCTAACAGTATTATCAATATCAAATTTAAGTCGGAAAAAAGCAGCTGATCTTTCGACCTATTTGTTAGTTCGGAGAAGTTTTCAGTAGCATTGTGCAAGAATGAAATCACAACTGTAACTGTACTGGAGAGACTCGGTTGTCCATTGTCTTTCACCAAGATTACTAGTCTATGGTCACGACGATCTTCATTCTGAAACCTTTGGGACGTTCTGATTTCTCCTGAGTGAAGTCCTACAGTGAACAACGTACGATCTGTAGCTTCCAAAAGTTGGTAGTAAAGACGTGCGTTCTGCCCGGAATCGGCATCAGTTGCCATTATCTTGGAAACAACCATTCCTGGATATGGGGAGTGGTGCACAATCTGAGTCGCCGCTGCGTTATTCCGTTTGGAAGGTGAAACTATCACTGGAGCATTGTCATTTTGGTCTAAAATCACCACATTCACTGTGGCGGTGCTGCTCATTGCCGGAGATCCAGAGTCAGACGCTTGAACTTTGAACTGGAAATTCTTCAGCTTTTCGTAGTCAAAAGAGCGCAGGGCGTAAATGCAACCACTGTCTGAGTTAACGGATACAGCGCCTGATAGAGAAGCATCTCCAATGGGACTCTCCACAAGTGAATACGATATCTTGCCATTCTTGTCAAAATCAGGGTCCAAAGCTGTAACAGTAAATATAGATCCACTCGGTGCGTTGTTTTCCATGACAAACACCCGGTACGAAGATTGTGTAAACTTCGGTACGTTATCGTTAATATCTGAGACTGAAATGAATAACGTTTTGTTTGCTGAAAGAGAGGGTAGCCCTGCATCCCAGGCGGTAATAGGGATGTCATACAGCGGAATGCTTTCGCGGTCCATAGCATCGTTAACTATCAACTTAAACTGGTTGTTCAGAGATTTTTGTAGTTTAAAGGGAACATTCGTTGGAATCCGACAACGTATTTGTCCATTCTCGCCAGAATCGCGATCTGTAACACTTATAATAGCGACGACAGTCCCGAGAGCATCATCTTCGCGCACATTGCTGGATATTGATGTCACCCGTATTTCCGGAGCGTTATCATTAACATCAGTTAAAACAACGATAATTTTAGCGCGTCCACTTAATGCCGGTACACCCTTGTCCACAGCCTGTATTTCAATTTCATAAACGTTTTCTGCTTCGTAGTCCAGTGGTCCATTCACATAAATCTGCCCAGTTTCTGAGTCCAAAGTAAATAATTCTCGAACACTTTGAGAAACGTGTGTACTGAAAGAATAATTTATTTCACCATTTGCTCCTTCATCTAAATCAGCAGCCTTTATTTCCGTCACCAGGGTACCAGTGGGTGTGTTTTCCGTGATACTAACCCGATATGTATGACGCTCGAATGTGGGAGCGTTATCATTGGCATCCACGATATATATAATGATTTCTGCTGTACCAGATCTCGGAGGAATCCCACCGTCAATGGCTGTCAGTATTACATGGAATTCTGACTGCTGTTCGCGGTCGAGAGGTTTTTGCAATATCAGTTCTGTAATTTTACTCCCATCATCTACTTCCTTTTCTTTCAGACCGAAGTGCTCATTTGAGTTGATCTTGTATGAAATAACTGCATTTGTTCCCATGTCGGCATCCTGGGCTCTATCGAGTGGAAAGAGTGCGCCTGTTGCGGTTAATTCAGATATCTGTATATTGTACTTGTTTTCCCTAAAACCTGGTGCATTATCATTTATATCTACTATCTCCACGTCAACGCGATGCAGTTCCAAAGGATTTTCTAAAGCTGCATCATACGAAACAGAGCAAGTCGACATTTGCTTGCAGAGGGCATCCCTGTCAATTCGCTCTTTTACAACTAAAACACCATTGTGCATGTTTACCTTCAATAGCTGAAGCTTATCATCGGAGAGCAGTCTGAGTTTCCGATCGGTTATTTCTGGAATGCTTAGGCTTAAATCCTCAGCAATATTCCCTACGAATGCTCCGAGCTCCAGTTCTTCGGGAATCGAGTACCGAATTTGTCCACAGACGAGATGCAAGGCGCACACAAGATGAATGAAAGACAATCCGTGGCTGAGTCCTGTCGCCATGATTTTCTAGAATGGATTAAGGAAAGCGTTTTGAATTTGCATCAATCGATTTGCTGAACTCGATCTTAGGAAAACTGCAAAATAGGACACATTGTCAGTATAATCTTATAAAAATTAAATATTCGTACCAAGATCTTCTTCTGAAGGACATACAGGAATTCAGCCCCGACGGCGTTCCCTATGCGTCTGTAGCGAGCGCAGCAATGTCGAAAAAGGGAGAGGTAGATCTCTCTCTCTCTGCGTCTAGGTTTCTATTGGTAGACAGCGACACAAAGAGTCCTTGCCCATTACTGCATCAAAAGTTTCTTAAAGCTGCACTGCCTTCAGTCAAATATCTGGATTTTATGGTGCGCAGTTAAATTTCTCCAGATCTCTGGAACGTATTTCTATTACATGTACCGGTTTATGTAAACATGTTGATCAATGTAAACTATTATGCATAAAATAACCATAGGCTAATCTATAAATAAACTGACCCTTAGGTGATTTACCAAAAACATTACATTGCATGCTAGACTTTTACATAATTCATGTTGAAAACGATTTTGGAACCATAAGCAACACACACAAAATGCGGGAGAAGCTCAGCTAGTTATGTAGCATCTAAGCAAATGAATAGACAGTCGACTTTTCCGGTGAGGTCCTTCTTCAGCACGGAGACGTAAGGGGAAAGACGCCAGAATATAAAGGCGAGGGAGGGGAATGAGGCGAGCTGAAAAGTCACTGATTTCTGTGAGGATGGAACAAAACACACTGATGAAGGTAGAGCAGTGGATGAGGTGTATATAGATTTCAGTAAGGCATTTGATAATTTTCCCCATGCAAGGCTCCTCACTGAGTAAGGAGGCATCCAATCTAAGGGGACCTTGCTTTGTGGATCCAGAATTGGCTTGCCTACTGAGGGCAAAGCGTGGTTTGAAGATGGTTCGAATTCTGCATGGAGGTTGGTGACTAACGGATTTCTGCAGGGATATATTCTAGGAACCCTCCTCTTTGAGACTTTTATAGATGACCTGGATGAAGAAGTAGAAGGGTGAGTTAGTACGTTTGCTGATGACACAAAGTTGTGGTGTGGTGGATAGCCTAGAGGGTTCCCAGATGTTACAGAGGGACGTCGATAGGATGCAGAACTGGGCTGAGAAGTGTCAGATGGAGTTCAACGCAGATACGTGTGAAGTAGTTCATTATGGTACGTCGAATTGGAAGTCCGAATACAATGTAAATGGTAAGACTCTTGGCAGTGTGGAGGATCTGAGAAATCTTGGTGTCGGTGTCGATAGGAAACTCAAAGCTGCTGAGCAGTTTGACAGTGTTGTTATGAAAGCGTATGGTGAGCTGGCATTCATCACCGCGGGACTGAATTCAAGAGCTCTGAGGTAATGTTACACCTACATTGGTCAGACCGCACATAGAGTACTCTGTTCAGTTCCGGTCACCTCACTACTGGAAGGATGTGGATACTATAGAGAGTGCAGAGAGATTTAGAAGGATGTTCCCTGGATTGCAAGGAGTACCTTATGAGAATAGGTTGAGTGTACTTGGCTTTTTCTCCTCGGAGCTATGGAGGATGAGAAGTGGCCTGATAGAGGTGTATAGGATGATGAGGGGCATTGATCGTGTGGATAGCCAGAGGCTTTTTCCCAGGGCTGAAATGGGTAACACGAGGCGAACATGGTTTTAAGGTGGTTGGAAATAGATACAAGCTGATGTCAGGTCTAAGCTTTCTCAAAGAGAGCGGTGGGTAAGTGGAAGGCAACACCGGAAGCGGTGTTGAAGCGGATACAATGTGGCCGTTTAAGAGCCTCTTAGATCGGTACATGGGGCTTACAAAAATAGAGAGTAATGCGTTAGGGAATGTCTAGGCAGCTTCTAGGGTAGGCTACATGATCGTCAGAGCATTGTGTGCCGAAAGACCTGTCATATGCTGTAAATTTCTCTGTTCTATGATAGGTGAAGCAAAGGTGGGTGGGAAAGATCAAGGGCTGAAGAAGAAGGAAGTTGATAGGAGAGAAGAGTAGACCACAGGATAAAGGGATTTAGGAGGTGACCCAGGCGGAAGTGATAGCTCGGTGAGAAGAGGTGAAAAGTCACAATGGGGAAACAGGAGAAGAGGGGAGTGCTGGGATCTTCTTTTTCTCCCCACCGGAAGGAGAAATCGATATTAATGCCCTGAGGTTGCAGGTGAGTTGTCATTTACAACCAACATCTTATACCTTACAGTTGACAACGCGTTAGATTTCAAAAAAGATTTATTCGTCGTGCTTCACAGAGGATTGAATAAATTGAGAATAAGCTGACTATTCCTTATAACTTCCTCACGACCATAAGGTGCTTCTCCTCTATTCTGATGGTGGCCTCACCTTGGCACAGAGCAGTCAATGGACCTACATGTCTGCACGGGAATAGGAATCTGAATTAAACTGTTTGGCTGCCGGGTAGTTGGGTGATGGCGGATGGAACAAAGGTGAATGAGGAAGATGTCCCCTATTTGATATCATACTGTGTTAATGATTCACAGGTCTACCAATTACACTTACGCTATGATTAGAAACCCATTTCCAGAACGGACTAAGACTTTTTATTAAAATGCACTTTTCCGAACCGGCACGACGATCTGTATCGGACTTCCTTTAGGTTTCTAACCGTTGGGTTAGTCGTGATGTTGGAGAGTAGGTCTGCGTGATCTGACTAATAGCATCCTTAGCAAGTGGTGTGCGGTCTGAAAAGTTAACTACTTTTCTTTAGACAGACACGAATTGACACGTGAGTTCTACGGTAATTACATTTTTCCCCTTTTCTTTCAAGTACCATAATGTGCGGCACTAGCCAAAAGCCGATACTTGGCCACATCATTAACAAATACAAATGCACGCAAAAAGTAGAATTCTATCTAATACACCCAAGAAAATTGTTGTTTAAAATGCGTATTACTATTGTTTTAATGGGTAAACTGTAGTTATTAAATGAAATGTCATGCCGATGTAATAGACATCCCGTTCATGGGAATAGTTACACGATTTTATGTCACGATCTTATGAGAAACCGGAATTGAATACTAAAATCATTTAAGTTAACTTGAATTTTTAAGGAGTCACGAACCGTGGGTTCTTGTTTTCACCAGAACTGCAACCCATAAGACTTACTGTAGAAACCAACATTGGGAAATGAGCAACTATTTGCATTTCATAAACAGATTCTGCAGATGGTTGTAGATAGGTCATATTCTGCATGGAGGTCGGTGACCAGTGGTGTACCTCAGGGATTTGTTCTGGAAACCCTTCTCTTCGTGGTATTTATAAATGAGCTGAATGAGAAAGAGGAGGGATGGGTTAGTAAATTTGCTGATGGCACAAAGGTTGGTGGTTTGTGGATAGTGTGGAGGGCTGTCAGAGGTTACAGAGGGACATTGATAGGATGCAAAACTGGGCTGAGAAGTGGCAGATGGAGTTCAACCCAGATAAGTGTGAGGTGGTTCATTTTGGTAGGGCAAATATGATGGCGGAATATAGCGTTAATGGTAAGACTGTTGGCAGTGTGGAGGATCAGAGATTTTTTGGGGTCCGAGTCCATAGGACATTCAAAACTGCTACACAGGTTGACTCTGTAGTTAAGAAGGCGTATGGTGTATTGGCTTTCATCAAACGTGAGGTAGAATTTAAGAGTCGAGAGGCAATGTCGCAGCTATATAGGACCCTGGTCAGACCCCACTTGGAGTACTGTGCTCAGTTCTGGTCGCCTCACTTCAAGAAGAATGAGGAAACCATAGAAATGGTGCAGAGGAGACTTACAAGAATGTTGCCTAGATTTGGGAGCATGTCTTATGAAAATAGGTTGAGTGAACTCGGCCTTTATTCCTTGGAACGCGGAGGATGAGAGGTGACCTGAGAGGGGTGTACAAAATGATGAGAGGCATGGATTGTGTGAATAATCAGAGGCTTTTTCCCCCCAGGGCTGAAATGGCCAGCACGAGAGGGCACAGTTTTAAGGTGCTTGGAAGCAAGTATAGAAGCGATGTTAGGAATATATTTTTTTTACACAGAGAGTGGTGAGTGCGTTGAATGGCATGCTGGCGACGGTGTGGAGGCGGATACGATAGGATCTCTTAAAGGACTACTGGACAGGGATATGGAGCTCCGAAAAATAGAGGGCTATGGGTAACCTTAGGTAATTTCTCAGGTAAGGACATGTTCGGCACAGCTTTGTGGGCCGAAGGGCCTGTATTGTGCTGCAGGGTTTCTATGCTTCTGTATGTTTCTATGTAGGTAATCGAGAGCAACGCACACAAAATGCTCTAGGTACTCAGCTGGTCAAGCACTTCCGTTTTATTCATTTCCATAAATGCTATCTGACCTGATCATTTGTTCCAGCATTTTGTGATTGCAAACATTGCATTGCTCACTGCAAAGTTATTATCGTCAATATTCATTGTTTCAGCAATTACTTTGAAATCTCCAAATAGATCTGGAACTGCATTACCCAATGTCCATCCATAAGCAATTCTTCGAATCAGCATCACCTTTGAACTCCTCATGATGTTCTATTTATCCAGTATATATTATATATACGCAATCTTAGAAATTTGTCTTTACTCTTACCGCTTCCCTTGTATGTTCTTCGAAAGTGTTCACACTAAAGCGAGCACGTGATTTCATTTCATAGTGGCTATGTGTATTAGAATATCCCTCTGAATTTTGCGTTCAGAAAGGAGAAATGTGCTGCGAAACAAAGGAGCAGATAATACATGAACATTGGCGAGTTGTCATTTTCATCCAACATCTTGCACCATACAGTTGTCAGCTATCTACCATATACTTGTAAGTGCCTCAAAAAGATGGAATAAATCAAGAATAAATTGACTCTTCCTTATATTTTCCTCACGGCTGCCACTCACAGCCACTCAGCAATCATGTTCTCATAAAGGAAGGCGGATAGTCTTTGCGAGTGACAAATTCTGTAACAAATTGGCCTTCCTTTTCTAACCCTCTCACCGAACTCGTATACAGACTTGGCTCGTTTGCTAATTCCGCTCACAGCCACGTGACTCAGCAGTCAGAAGGCCTCCTTTCATACACAGTATACGTCTAGGGTCTGTATGATTTGGCGGAATCAACTAAACAGGAATGTCGTGTTGTTCTGATTAAAGAAACTTTGATTTGAGCGAATGTTCTGTAAGTATTGCTATACCCGTCGGCAAGAAATAACAGATCGCACACCGTATAAAATTATAAAGAACGCATATTTACCAATTTCAGCATTATCAAACGGTTACTAAAAGAAAGGAAGGAATGGAAAAAAGTGCCCATTACAGTTCAACTAATCTGAATGAGTACATGACCGTTGGAGCTCGTCTGTTCCAAAGCCGGGTGCAACCATCACTCACGACGCCAAACTTAGGGTCCGCGTGAAAGCACCTGTCACGAATCGAAATTCCCTGGAAGTCCAACTGGAACAAACCGGTTCTCTTTCAGGAGTATTTCCCCTGCTCCTTGGCGCCATTCATCTGCACAACACACTTCTTGATTTCTGTTACGCTCCAAATGTTGAACTTTTTAAGCATCTCTTTACATCCCTTCCTAATTTAAATCATTATATGTTGATAATGGGTGGAGATTTTAACTGTTGTTTAAATCCCTCGATGGATAGATGTATGTCTAATCAGATACTCCGAACAAATCGGCTACACTTATCAACTCTTTTATGGTTGACTCTGGAGTATCAGAAATTTGGAGATTTTTAAATCTCAAGGATAAAGAGTTTTCATTCTTTTCCCATGTATATCATCATTATTCTAGAATTGATTATTTCCTTATTGATTCACGTTTAATTCCATTTATGATTGACTGTAACTAAGATTCCATTGCTATTTCCGATCATGCGCCATTGAGGTTATCTATTATGTCAACGGATACATCTTCTAGTGCTAGACTATAGCGGTTCGTACCACTCTGCTTCAGGACTCGGACTATCTCAGCTTTATTGAGGAGCAGATTGACTTTTTCTTTTCAAAAAAAAAATTTGGAAGAAATTTTCAGCGGGGTATTATGGGATACTTCTAAAGCATATATCCGTGGACAAATTATTTCCTATTCTGCTGGACTGAAAAAGCGAATTAATAATGAAATACTTATGTTGGTTGACAAGATTAAAGAAATTGACAGAAAGTATTCTATTGCTCCGAATAATGAGCTTTATAAAGAGAGAGTCGAACTTCAGATGGAGCATAGTCTATTACTATCATCCTCGATCGAAAATCAATTAATTAAAACTAGGAGTCAGTTTATATACATGGTGATAAAACTGTGAAATAACTGTCTAATCAATTGAAGACTGCTTCGGTTAACCGCCAGGTCATTAAGATGCGTAGAAGAGATGGTACTCTGACGGTTGATCATGATGAGATAATCAAATCCTTTCAAGAATGTTATACTTCTTTATACCAATCAGAATTTCCTGATGACCCCACTATAATGTCTGAATTGTTAAGGAAATTGAAAATTCTGAAATTTCCATCCAATGAACGTTTAAAATTAGATGCACCTTTTAGGGAAGAAGAAATTAAGGATGCTATTTCCTCGATGAATTCAGGTAAAGCACCTGGTCCAGATGGCTATACTTATAGTAGATTTTTAAAATTCCTTTTCTACTATACCTGCCCCTTGGTGATGTACAGTTTTTCAGAATGCAGTATTTATAGGTTAATTACCACAATCTTTTTATCGAGCTTCTATTTCCCTAATTCTTATAAAAGACAAGGATCCTACTGAATGTGCATCATATAGGCCTTTATCCTTGCTAAATGTGAATTCCAAGATTTTTTTCTAAAATTCTGGCAACTAGACTGGAGAAAGCATTGCCTCAAATTATCTCTGTTGACCAGACTGGATATATTAAAAATCGTTATTCCTTCTTTAATATTAGGAGATTAATGAATATTGTTTATACTTCTTCATCTGGAACTCCAGAATGTGTCATTTCACTGGACGCTGAGAAAGCTATTGACAGAGTCGAATGGACTTATTTGTTTAATGCGCTTGAGAAATTCAATTTTAGTCCGTCATTTGTATCTTGGATTAAATTGATATACCATACCGCTTTTTTCAGTTATTTCGCAGTAATAGGCTGGGTTACCCTTTTAGTACAAACCCCATTTCCAGAAAAGTTGGGATATTTTCTAAAATGCAATAAAAACAAAAATCTGTGATATATTAATGCACGTGAACCTTTATTTAACTGACAAAAGTACAAAGAAAAGATTTTCAATAGTTTTACTGACCAACTTAATTGTATTTTGTAAACATACACAAATTTAGAATTTGATGGCTGCAACACACTCAACAAAAGTTGGGACAGAGGCATGTTTACCATTGTGTTACATCATCTTTCATTTTAATGACACTTTTTAATCGTTTTGGAACTGAGGATACTAATTGTAGTAGATTTGCAATTGGAAATTTTGTCCATTCTTGCTTGATATGGGACTTCAGCTGCTCAACAGTCCGTGGCCTCCGTTGTCTGATTCTCCTCTTCATGATGCACCATACGTTTTCAATAGGAGATAGATCTGGACCGGCAGCAGGCCAGTCAAGCACACGCACTCTGTGTCTACAAAGCCACGCTGTTGTAGCCCGTGCAGAATGTGGTCTGGCATTGTCCTGCTGAAATAAGCATGGACGTCCGGGGAACAGACGTCGCCTTAATGGCAACATATGTCTCTCTAAAATCCTAATATACGCCTCAGAGTCAATGATACCTTCACATATATGCAACTCACCCATGCCGTGGGCACTGATGCACCCCATACCATCACAAATGCCAGCTTTTGCACCTTTCACTGATAACAATCTGGATGGTCGTTTTCATCTTTGGCACGGAGAACTCGACGTCCGTTTTTTCCGAAAACTAGCTGAAATGTGGACTCATCTGACCACAGCACACGGTTCCACAGTCTTTTAGTCCATCTGAGATGAGCTCAGGCCCAGAGAACTCGCCGCCGTTTCTGCATAGAATTGATGTATGGCTTCCTCCTTCCGTAATACAGTTTCAAGTTGCATTTCTGGATGCAGCAACGGACTGTGTTGTGTAACAATGGTTTTCCGAAGTACTCCCGAGCCCCGGTGGCTATAATTGTCACAGTAGCATGACGGTTTCTTAGGCAATGCCGCCTGAGGGCTTCAAGATCACGCACATTCAACAGTGGTTTCAGACCTTGCCCTTTACGCACTGAGATGTCTCTGAATTCTCTGAATCTTTTCACAATATTATGTACTGTAGATGTTGAAAGACCTAAATTCGCTGCAATCTTGCGTTGAGAAATGTTCCTTTTGAACTGACTAACAATTCTCTCATGAATTTTCTCACAAAGCGGTGAGCCACGACCCATCCTTACTTACAAAGACTGAGCCTTTGATAGACACTACTTTTATACCCAGTCATGATACCTCACCTGCTACCAATTAGCCTGCTTAATGTGGAGACTTCCAAAACGGTGTTACTTGAATATTCTGTGCCCTTCTCAATCTTATTTTAACTCTGTCCCAGCTTTTGTTGAGTGTGCCGCAGCCATCAAATTCTAAATTTGTGTATGTTTACAAAATACAATTAAGTTGGCCAGTAAAACTATTGAAAATCTTTTCTTTGTACTTTTGTCAGTTAAATAAAGGTTCACGTGAATTAACATATGGCAGATTTTTGTTTTTATTGCATTTTGGAAAATATCCCAACTTTTCTGGAAATGGGGTTTGTACATTATTATTCGATATTACCCTGGAACTTTTAGCTATTGCTATTCGTGACTCACCTAATATATTTGGCATTACCCGCGGGAATGCGATATACAAGCTATCAATATATGCAGATGATTCATTATTATATATCTCTAACCCTGAGAAATTCATTCCGGCAGTTTTAACTCTGCCTGCTCAGTTTAGTAACTTTACTGGTTACAAATTGAATCTTAGTAAGAGTGAACTTTTCTCATTAAATATGCAGCTTCCCATTTATAGACGTTCACCATTCAGATTGATTACTGATTATTTTACTTATCCGGGTGTTAAAATTACTAAGAAGCATAAGGACTTATTTATGTTTAATTTTTTTTACCGTTAATTAATCAGGTTAAACAATTGTTTACTAAATGGTACCCATTATCTTTGTCACTGATCGGCCGAATCAATGCTATTAAAATGATTATTCTACCTAAATTTGTATATCTATTTCAAGCGGTACCAATATTTATTCCTAGATCCTTTTTTGATACTGTTGAATTTTAAAATGTGCTCATATATGGCAGAAAAAAAATCTCAGATTAAGTAAAAAATATTTACAGAAGCCCAAAGAAGACCATAGTTTGGCATTCGCCGAATTTAAGATTTTATTACTGGGCAATTAATATAGGATATTTAATATTTTGGACACAAGATTAGGATATAATCCCAAGACCACAATGGGTAAACCTTGAATGTTACTCTGTACAAAGGTTTTCGTTGGTCTCTATTTTAGGAACTCCTCTTCCCTTTGTTCTCTCTATATTGAATAAACTAATGGTTAATCCAATAGTTAAACATACACTACGAATATGGTTTCAATTTCCTAAATTTTTTGGTTGGAACAAATTTATTTTATCAAGCTCTATTATATCTATTTTTTTCCAATCTTCTGTTATGGATCAAGCCTTTTTGACATGGAAAGTGAAGGATAATATGCTTTCGTGATTTATTCTTGGATAACTGTTTCATGTCTTTTGAACAGTTGTCCAATAAATATAATTTGCCCAGATTCCATTTGTTTTGGATATTTACAAATAGGAAACTTTTAAAATATTACGCTACTTGCATTTCCGACTTCATACTCAACTGACATAACGGGAAAAAATAGGTTTAAATCTTTACCAGAAGGGTTTAAAACAACTATTTATGATATAATTATGAAAATGCAGCCAGGTATATCGGATAAAATTAAAAATGAATGGGAAAGAGAACTTCAACTTCACTTACCTATAGAGAAATGGGTGAACATTTTGCAAATAGTTAGATCTTCCTCTATTTGTGCTAAACATACGTTGATGCAATTTGAGGTAGTATATAAGGCTCATATGTCTAAAGATAAACTAGCTCGTTTTTTCTCCCAGATAAATCCTGTTTGTGACAGATGTCACTCTGAGGTAGCTTCTTTGACTCATATGTTCTGGTCTTGCCCTCTTTTGGAAAAAATTTATAAAAATATTTTTAATATTATTTCAACAGTTTTGAGCATTGATTTACAACCTCACTCAATTACGTACTGTAATTTTCGGTTTACCAATGATGGATAAGAGCTCTTCATCCCCTTTAGCCTGTCGGATGATTGCATTTGTCACATTAATGGCTAGAAGATCCATCTAATTGAATTGGAAAGACTCCAATCCCCTTACTACATTTCAATGGTTTTCCCAAGCCATATCATGTTTAAATTTAGAAAAAAAAAATGAAGTGTAATTTTTCATCCTTCAGATAAATTTGAAGAGACCTGGAAGCTATTTATTCAACACTTTCATTTGATGTAGCTTGACCTTCGAATCCTTTTAATTAACCTAGAAAATATGTATAGAGGAGCGGAATTGAGGACATTAATGATTGTATTCAATGTAATATATTAGCCCAGCCTTGTTTTGCTTTGTTTCTATCAGTTTTTGGTTTAGTTTAGTTTAGTTTTTTTTCTTAGTTTTTTTGTTACTTCGGGTTTTTTTTCCGCCTTGTGATCTTTTTTATAAATTTTTCCCCCTTTTATCATGATTAACTATATCGAGAGTTTGGGGTTATCTAGAGTTTTACTTGCATATGTCTATTAACAATAATGTAATTCCAATCTCTTTGTATTACTATTGTTACTATGTTTTTGAACTTGAAAATCAATAAAAATATTATAAAAGAAAGATTATTTCTGAGCCATGGCATCCCACGGCATCCTTTCATCTATCCCCCCTGCAGCTTCCGTCAAAAATATACCAAACTTTCGTCAAAGATCTATCTCCGCCCCACTCTCTCTAGAACTTTCTCTAGAACCCACCATCTTCATTGGCCGACACAACATTCCAAACCTGCACTGCAGGTCTCTACTCTTCAGCAGAAACCAAAGTATTCTCACGTCAGAACACACCGCTTTTGCAGAAAACTGCTCAAATAAAATACATACAGCATAGCTATAGAAATCTTAACCAAGACAGTACATAATCTTGGATGTATTTCTCTGGAAAACACTACAACATAATTTTTCAGAAGTCGATCATCTACTTTCGACCCCAGAAGCTAGCACACGGGTGTATGTGATGAACTTTGGAACTATGTGCGATCATTTATTGGACTACTCGTCAGGTTTGTTCTAGATCACAAGATTACAAGACAAAGGAGCAAAAGTAGGTCATTCGGCCCATCGAGTCTGCTCCACCACTCCACCATGAGCTAAAGTATTCTCCCACCTAGTTCCAATTTCCGGCTTTTCCCCCCACATCCCTTGATACCCTGACTAATTGGACACCTATCATCTTCTCCTTAAACACCCTCAATGATCGGGCTTCCACAGCTGTATGTGACAACGAATTCCATAAATCCACGACCGTCTCAATAAAAACAAAATCTCCTCATCTCTGTTTTAAATGGGTACTCTCTAATTCTAAGACTGTAGCCTCTTGTCCTGGTCTCACCCACCAAGGAAACAACCTTTCCACATCTACTCTGTCCAACCCTTTCAACATTCGAAATGTTTCCATGATATCCCCTCTCATTCTTCTATACTACAATGAATACAATCCAAGAACCGACAAACGATCCTTATATGTTAGCACCTGCATTCCAGGAATCACCCTTGTAAATCTTCTCTGAACTCCCTCCGACATCAGGACATCCCTTCAAAGATAGGGCGCCCAAAACTGCACACAGTATTCCAAATGGTGTCTCACCAGTGCCCAATAGAGCCCAATAAACACCTGCTTACTCTTATACACTATTTCTCTTGAAATGAATGGCAACATCGCATTCGCTTTCCTTACTGCTGATCCAAGCTGGTGGGTAACCTTTAAGGTATCCTGCACGAGGACCCCCAAGTCCCTTTGCACTTCGATTTTTGAATTTTCTCCCCATTTAAATAATAATTTGCCCGATTATTTACTCTTCCAAAATGTATATTTCTCAACATTAGAGTAGAGACCTACAGTGCAGGTTTGGAATGTTGTGTCGGCCAATGAAGATGGTGGGTTCTAGAGACAGAGTAGGAAGGCTTTGGCTCGAGAGGTTTCGGCGAGCAGAGGCTAAGGATGAGCTTGCTCCCATTGAGGTAAGGCCGGGTCTGCGCAGGCGCTTGACCTTAGCGTGCGGAATGCTTAAAAAGAACACGGTCATATCTAGTGGGCAGCGGACTGAGTGGGTACAGAGTGATAGGGCTTAGGCGGAAACGGGAAGAGGCTTCCTGCGACCGTTGAGTCTCATAGTAAAGAAGTAAGTTATGGGTTTATTTATTTAGTAGTAACAGTAACATTAGAGGTATGCATCTAGGATTAGTGTTGTCCTTGAAGTGCCAGATATGGGGACCCTGAGAGACTCCCAGCCTCTCCAAAGATTACATCTGCACCAGGTGCATTTTGATGAGGCTCTTTAAGGACTGTGTTAGGGATCTGGAGATGCAACTTGATGACCTTCTGCTGGTATCAGGTGTATCAATTTTTCAGTGGAACAAAGAAAACAGATCCTTTATTTGTTCTCTCTATATTCAGCTCCACATATATCAAAATACACTATATGCCTGACATGTCGAAAATATCACTCTTAAATATCTAAATACAAAATCTTGAACTGAGTAATTGGTTTGAACATTATTCTATTGTCTACAGGAAACCAGGTTTTTACGACATTTAGTTGCTAATAGAATCAAATAACCATATAGTGCGGATATAGGGCCTATAGCCCCACGAGTCTATGCTAACTTGGTGCACATCCATCTCGTTCCAATTTCCTGCGTTTGGTGCATAGTCCTCTTAGTCAGACCTTTCTACCTCCTTTCATAAATTATACTATTGTACCTGCCTCAAAATTTACCATAGGAGCCCACTGCATATACAGACACGCACTGCATGAAAAAAGTTAGCTCTCTTTTACCATCTCCGACACCTATGCCCCTTCCATGATAGTATAAACCTCTATAAGGTTAACTGCTCATTCCTAAATTCTCCATGGAAAAAATAACATATTTGGCCAACTCTTCCCTTTCCCTCAGGCCCTCTCATCCTGGCAACATCATCACACATATTTTCTGCACTCTTTGCAGTTCGCCTACGTCTTTCCTGGGTAACAATGACTGTATACTGTACTCCAAGTGCAGCCTCACCTGGAAATTATACAATTTAGATTAGATTATGAGGGCACGCAGTCCTCTTTTATTGGCATTTAGTATTGCATGCATCAAGAAATGATACAATGTTTCTCCAGAATGATATCACAGAAACACAAGACAAACCGACTGAAAAACTGACAAAAACACATAATTTTAACATATAGTTACAACAGTGCAGAGCAGTACAATAATTTGATGAAGAACAGGCCATGGGCACGGTAAAAAAAAAGTCTCAAAGTCTCTCGAAAGTCCCATCATCTCACGCAGACGGTAAAAGGAAGAAAAAAAAATCTTCCTACCATGAGCTTCCAGCGCCGAAAACTTGCAAACTTGCCGATGCAGCATCCTGGAAGCACCCGACCACAGCTGACTCTTGAGTCCGTCCGAAAACTTCGAGCCGCTGACCAACCCTCCGACACCGAGCACCGAGCACCATCTCTGCCGACCCCTGCCCCGGCAACAGGCAATAGGCAATGCCGAGGATTTGGGGCCTTCCCCTCCGGCGATTCTCGATTGTACAGTAGCAGCGGCAGCGAAGCAGGCATTTCAGACGTTTCTCCAGGTGTTCCCCCGTGCTTCTCACGACTGTCTCCATCAAGTCAGGATTGTGCACGCCCCCTAGTTAACACATACGATATCATTTCGGAAAAGCCACGCGCGCTAGCAATTGTAGAATGATGTCCTAACTCCAATACTCAATGCAATAAATGAAAAAGGCAAACACGAGGAATTCTGCAGATACTGGAAGTTCAAGCAAAACACACAAAATGCTGGTGGAACGCAGCAGGCTAGACAGCATCCAGAGGAAGAAGTACAGTCGATTTTCGGGCCGAGACCCTTCGTCAGGACGAACTGAAAGAAGAGAAATTAGAAAGGCCGTCGCGCTAAAGCCAGTTTAGTAACCTGTCAACCTGTACGACTGCTTTCGACAAACTATGCATTTTAATTCCTTAGCTCCTAGGGTCTACTACTGAGCCCTACTATTCATGGTACAATTCATCGGCTGGTTTGATATTATAAAATGCATCATATCACATTTATCTGTCTTGAAATCCATCTGCCACTTCCCCGACTGATTGAAGATCCCGTGTCCTGTTAGACAACCTTCTTTACTAAAAAAAATCCGCAGATTTACCAACCTTCTGCATTCACATCCAAATCGTCTCAGACGTAACGAATAACTGTCCCAAAAGGCGTCCTGCAGTACGCCACTAACAACAGCCTCTATTCCTGGAATCAACCTTTAATTACCAACCGCTGTCGATCACTATGGTAAAAGACATGATTGAAGGGTTGTAAAGGGTTAAGTTTGTATGTCACAGATTTAATCGAATTGGGGCGGTCTGCGGGGAGTCGCTTTGTTCTTCAACGTTTGTTCTACTGATTAGCAAAGAGCAACGCAATCAGTCCGTATGTACTTAGCGGTAGTTAGATTAGAAGTAGATTGTCTAGCTAATCAATGCATAATGTTATCCAGTCAAAGTTTGACCAAGATCGATTAAGCAGTGGTGGTTGAGATAAGCAACTCCTGAACTTACCACTTGCTTCTCACGAACATTAATAGATAGAGCAGTGTCACAGATGCCAATCATACAACTTTTCCTCCTCCATAACGTCCACGGTAAGTAAAAATCTCGTCATAAATGAGCAATTCAAAACTCGTAAACGCACTTAGAGGACAACGCATAAATAAATACATTAATTTACAGTTTTCTGCCCTTACGACCAGGATAATAGTTTTGCCTCAAGTAGTTGTAGATCAAAGAGAACTTACCTCTCAATGAAACACCTTTATGTTCAACACATGACAGAAGAATCTAATTATATTGTGCAGTAAACCGTTTGGACAAAATTGATTGCTTCTTGAGCGAGATGTAATGTCTACTGTGCTGTAGTTCCAAAGTTTGCGTAGACATTGGGACATCATTCATGTATGCGCACCTTCTCTTCTGAAGACTGCTCACTCAAAAGTCTGCCAATTTGTAGCTCTACAATCCTGCTCAAGTTCTTATTACATAGAAGTGCTGAGCTGACAAAATAAAAGTGTCGGGGCGCTGGAGCAGGGATTCAATCGCAGACCCGGTACTGTGCACACAGTGATATTTATTGAATAACAAAGCCCGAGATGCAAATAATGTCCGTGTGAAAGTTGAGGCAGAGATCAAAACATCCAGGCAAATCCAAAATACCAGAATCGGGGAAAATTGAGACGGATATTGAGACGGACACAGTTCAGATACGAATGCTGCAAATGCGGATGCTGGAAATGCGGAAGAAAACTCACTGGCACAATCTGGCAACAAAAAGGTGAAAACACAGGACTAAAATACACTGATCAGTAAACAGAGAGGCAGATGATAGGTGGAGTACAATGAGACACAGGTAGCAGCAATACAGATGACAGACGGAGTACTCAGTAATACGGGAGCTGGAGTAGAGCAGGAGCGGGAACAGGAGCACATGGCAATACAAAACCACAGACTGACAACTAGGGAGAGACACACAAAAAGACATAGAAACATAGAAACATAGAAAATAGGGGCAGGAGTAGGCCATTCGGCCCTTCGAGCCTGCACCGCCATTTATTATGATCATGGCTGATCATCCAACTCAGAACCCCGCCCCAGCCTTCCCTCCATACCCCCTGACCCCCGTAGCCACAAGGGCCATATCTAACTCCCTCTTAAATATAGCCAATGAACTGGCCTCAACTGTTTCCTGTGGCAGAGAATTCCACAGATTCACCACTCTCTGTGTGAAGAAGTTTTTCCTAATCTCGGTCCTAAAAGGCTTCCCCTCTATCCTCAAACTGTGACCCCGCGTTCTGGACTTCCTCAACATCGGGAACAATCTTCCTGCATCTAGTCTGTCCAATCCCTTTAGGATCTTATACGTTTCAATCAGATCCCCCCTCAATCTTCTAAATTCCAACGAGTACAAGCCCAATTCATCCAGTCTTTCTTCATATGAAAGTCCTGCCATCCTAGGAATCAATCTGGTGAACCTTCTTTGTACTCCCTCTATGGCAAAGATGTCTTTCCTCAGATTAGGGGACCAAAACTGCACACAATACTCCAGGTGTGGTCACACCAAGGCCTTGTACAACTGCAGTAGTACCTCCCTGCTCCTGTACTCGAATCCTCTCGCTATAAATGCCAGCATACCATTCGCCATTTTCATCGCCTGCTGTACCTGCATGCCCACTTTCAATGACTGGTGTATAATGACACCCAGGTCTCGTTGCACTTCCCCTTTTCCTAATCGGCTACCATTCAGATAATAATCTGTTTTCTTATTTTTGCCACCAAAGTGGATAACTTCACATTTATCCACATTAAATTGCATCTGCCATGAATTTGCCCACTCACCCAACCTATCCAAGCCACCCTGCATCCTCCTCACTGCTAACACTGCCACCCAGCTTCGTGTCAGCCGCAAACTTGGAGATGCTGCATTTAATTCCCTCATCCAAGTCATTAATATATATTGTAAACAACTGGGGTCCCAGCACTGAGCCTTGCGGTACCCCACTAGTCACCGCCTGCCATTCTGAAAAGGTCCCGTTTATTCGCACTCTTTGCTTCCTGTCTGCTAACCAATTCTCCACCCACACCAATACCTTACCCCCAATACCGTGTGCTTTAAGTTTGCACACTAATCTCCTGTGTGGGACCTTGTCAAAAGCCTTTTGAAAATCCAAATATACCACATCCACTGGTTCTCCCCTATCCACTCTAATAGTTACATCCTCAAAAAATTCTATGAGATTCGTCAGACATGATTTTCCTTTCACAAATCCATGCTGACTTTGTCCGATCATTTCACGGCTTTCCAAATGTGCTGCTATCACATCCTTGATAACTGACTCCAGCAGTTACCCCACCACCGACGTTAGGCTAACCGGTCTATAATTCCCCGGTTTCTCTCTCCCTCCTTTTTTAAAAAGTGGGGTTACAGAGTTCAATTGGAGGTACTGACAGTACCCACACCCCGCACCCCACGGACGCTTCCTGGCGTAACGGCAGGTAGAGTTGAGTTCTGGCGGTGAAAGTTCCTGATGAGAGAGCGGTCCAGGATGTTAGGGGCTGGGACCCAGCAGCTCTCCTCTGTACGGTAGCCCTCCCAGTCCACAAGGTACTGCAGGCCACGGCCCTGGCGACGAACGTCCAGCAGTTGACGCACCGTGACGGCCTCTGACACATCGATGAGCCGTGGGGGACGGGTGTTTGTGGAAAGGACACAGGGGGTGGATCATGAAAGGCCTGATGCGGGACACATGGGAAGTGGGATGAATGCGGCGGAGAGTAGAGGGGAGCTTGAGATGGACGGCAGCAGAGCTGATGACTTCAGCAATGGGAAAGTGGCCGATGAAGCGTGGGGGGGGGGGGGGTGGAGCGGGTTTGCGCAAATCCAACTTGAATTGCAGGTCTCGGGTTGACAGCCACACACGCTGTCCCTGGCGGTAACGACGGGCCTTGGAGCGATGGCGGTGAGCTTGACGCTTGATCCTAGTAGAGGCACAGAGAAGGGCAGAGCGACGGCGCCTCCACGTCCGCTAACAACGGCGGATGAATGCCTCGGTAGATGGAAACTTCTCCTCCTGGGCAGGAAACAGTGCAGGTTGGTAACCAAGGCAGCACTCGAAGGGGTCAGACCAGGAATGAGAATGGATGAGAGTTTACAACATATTCGGCCCAGAGTAGCTGCTGGCTCCACGCAGAGGGGTTCTGGGCCACCGGAAATCACAATAATATCTCTAGCTGTTGGTTGGCCAGCTCGATCTGGCAATTGTTCTGTGGGTGGAATCCTGAAGACAGATTCACAGAGGCACTCAGAAGGTTATATAATGCCCTCCAATGTCAATTGCGAGCCCGTCACTGACATAACATCTGCAGGTAAACCACGTAATTTAAAAACATGCATTACTAGTAATTTGGCTGTTTCATTGGCAGAGGGGAGTTTAGGTAAAGGAATGAAGTGTACAGACTTGGAGAAACGATCAACTACTGTGAGAATGGTGGTGTTACCATTGGATGGGGAAAGACCGGTGACAAAATCCAAGGCATTGTGGGGTCAGCATCTCTTGGGGATAGACAGGGGTTGCAACAGACCAGCGTGCGACCGCTTAGATTTCTTGCCTTTAGCACAGACCGAGCAGGCTGAAACGAAGTTGCGGATGTCATCTCCCATGGAGGGCTACCAGAACCACCGACTTATGAAGGCCTGAGTACGCTTGGTTCCAGGGTGACAGGATAACCGGGAAGAATGACCCCACTGCAATACCTCTGAACGGACAGTAGGAACATAAACACGGTTAGTGGGGCATTGACTAGGGGAAGCCTCGCTCTGTTGAGCAGCTTGCACAATGAATTCAATGTCCCATTGCGATGCGCCCAGGAGACAGTGAGCAGGGAGGATAATATAGGGGACCTCAGGGGTCACAGAGGAGGGAAATCTACGGGATAGGGCATCTGGTTTTCTGTCTGTGAACCGGGGCGGAAGGACAGGTTAAAATTGAATTTTGAGAGTAACAGGGACCAACGAGCATGAGGGAAGTTGAGACGCTTGGCCGTACGGATATATTCCAGATTCTTGTGGTCAGTCCACGCTAAGAATGGCACCTTGGCTCCCTCCAGCCAATGCCGCCACTCCTCCAGAGCTGCTTCACATCCAGCAGCTCCCGGTTTCCGATATCGTAATTTCTCTCCGTGGGACTGAGGCAATGAGAGAAGGCGGCGCAGAGGTGTACATTTTCATGCTTGGCCGAGCGCTGAGAGAGAACAGCTCCTACACTAAAGTCAGGCGCATTCACCTCTACAATTAACTGCCGATCGATGTCGGGTTGAATCAGTATTGGGGCAAAGGTAAAACGTTCTTTCAGGTCAGAGAATGCTTTTTCGGCAGTAGTGAACCAGGTGAACCTGACAGCAGATGAGGTGAGAGCAGTGAGTGGTGCAGCCAGGGTACTGTAATTTCTGATGAAGCGGCGATACAAGTTAGAAAAGCCCAGGAAACGTTGCAACTCCCGACGAGTCGAAGGTTGGGGCCACTCGACCACCGCCTTGACCTTTTGCTAGTCCATCTGAATGGAACCACCTGAAATTACATTTCTCAGCCTTCACAAAGAGCCGGTTTTCCAAAAATCGCTGGGGGAACTCTATGGACGTGACCTGTGTGTTCAGCAAGGCTTTGAAAAAAATCAAAATGTCGTCGAGATACGCAAAAACAAATTGGTTCGTCATGTCCGAGAACGTCATTTACCAAGGATTGGAAGACGGCAGGGGCATTGGTGAGACCGAATGGCATGGCCAGGCACTCGTAATGGCCTGAGGTGGTGTTGAAGTCCGTCTTCCGCTCATCCCCTTCGCGGATGCGGACAAGATGCGAGACGTTACGGAGATCAAGTTTGATGAAAACTGCGGCTCCTTGCAGTAGCTCAAATGAGGGGGTCATGAGCGGAAGAGGGTAACGGTTCTTCACAGTGACTTCATTCAGTCCCCGGTAATTAATGCATAGACGTAAGGAGCCGTCGTTCTTTTCAACAAAGAAAAAAAAACGGCACCAGCAGAGAAGGAAGACGGCAGGATGATGCTTGCAGCCAGAAACTCTGGAATGTATTTACTCATGGCTTCTGTTTCACGTACGGACAGGGAGTACAGGCGCCCCTTGGGGGAGCTGTTCCGGGCAAGTAGTCACTGGCGCAAACCTATGGACGATGTGACGGTAGGGTAGTGGCCCGGGAATTGTTAAGCACAGCCTCGAAGTCCATGTATTCGGAAGGGATGGCACTAAGGTCCGGATATTCCTCGGGGGGATCTGGGCTTGGAGACAAGGGGATCTGAGCATAGAGGAGGCAGTGGGAGAGACAGAATGGGCTCCTGCCTACAATCTTGCGACTGAGCCCATCAGTTTGGGAGTTGTGCTTAACTGACCAGGGATGGCCCAGGACAATGGGAGCTTGAGGAGAGTCAATAACATAAAGGGTTAACTGTTCATAATGGTTGCCGGATAAACTGAGACTCACCGGGGCCGTGACATGGGTGATGTTAGCCATTCTCTGACGGTTCAAGGCATTGGCCATTAATAGTGACGAGAGCAGACGTGGGTAGTCCCCACTGGGCAGCCAAGCCGGAATCCATAAAACAATCCTCCACACCAGAATCGACCAAGACGAGACTGCTCGCCGTTGGACGCTCCACTCCAGAGAAGCAGGCATGAGAGTCAGTGCCGGCGAGGAGGGCCTGGTCAGGGGTCACGCTCACCAAACTCCGTGTCCTGCTGGTGTGTGCTTGACTCTTACCGGGCAGGTGGAGATAAAGTGGTCTGGTTGGCCACAGTACAGGCAGGAAAGTCGGCGTCAGGAAGGTAAAGTCAATCTTCATAGCTTCGGGCTCCGGAACGGGAGTTCTAGATGGAGGCAAACGGCAGGCTAACGTAGAAGGACGAGGAGCTTGAAACTCACCCAGTGCCCCCGGGGACCCTCTGGAACCCCTCCCTCTGTGGCGCTGCTGAAGGCGAACATAAATACGGATGGCCAAATTTACCAGGGCTTCAAAGGTGGCAGAAAGGTCCTGGGTGACCAGTTCATCTTTGATGTCTTCGGGGAGGCCATTCAGGAAGGTGTCGTACTGTGCCTCCAAGTTCCAGCCGCTGGAGTTGGCTAGGGTCCGGAACTCTATGGCGTAATCAGACACAGATCTGCGCCCCTAGTGTATGTGAAGTCTTTCACGGGAAGCCTCTCCGCTATGTTTGGAGCGATCAAACTCTTTCCTCATTTCCTCAAAAAATACCTGAAGACTATTGCAGAATGGGGAGCCTGCCTCCCAGACGGCTGTTCCCCATTCTCTCTTCCGACCGGACAGTTGGGTGATGACATAGGCTACCTTGGCTCGATCAGTCGGAAATGTTCGTTGCCATTCAAATATGAGGGCGCACTGGGAAAGAAAAGAGCGGCAGGTACCGGGCTCACCTGAGTATTTTTCCGGAGCAGGCAGACGGGGCTCTTGGGCGGGACGAGCATGCAAGAACGCGAAGGACAGGGCGGAAGATGCAGTCACAGAATGTTGATGGGTGCACTGGGACAGCTGCAGTGACTGAGTCTGGGCCACAAGATCGGCTGCATTTGCAGAAAGCGACTCCACTGCCCTGAACACGGGGTCCAGCTGGTTCTGGTGTCTCCCCAGCATCACTCCCTGTTGTTCCAAGGCAGCTGTCAGTCGATCGGGGTCTGCTTGATCAACTCTGGGCAGATTGTACTGTCAGGGCGCTAGAGCAGGGATCCAATCGCAGACCCACTACTGCGCACACAGTGATATTAATTACAGTAACAGATCCCGAAGTGCAGACAAAGATGGCGCAAAGTTCAGGCAGAGATCAAAACATCCTGAAAAATCCAAAACCCAGAATCGGGATATAGGCGGTGTCAATATTCAGACGGATAGAGTACAGAGACGAATGCTGGAAAGGCTGAGAAAAATTCACTGGCACCATCTGGCAACAAAAAAAGGTGAAAGTACAGGACTAAAATACGCTGAGCGGCAAACAGAGGGGCAGATGATAAGTGGAGCACAGTGAGACACAGGTGGCAGCAATATAGGTAATAATGAGAAACAGATGAGAGACGGAGTTCTCAGTAATACAGGAGCCGGAGTAGAGCAGGAGCGGGAACAGGAGTACGTGGCAATACAGATTGACAGCAAAGGGGAAAGACACAAAAGGACAGAGTTCAACTGGAGGTACTGACAAAAAGAATGAGCAGGAATAGCATCCTTACTTCCTCGCTGCAAAGTAGTGAGAATTTGGCACTCACAGGTGTTACATGCCTTAAGGAGATCTGTGATTTTTTTTGTGAGGATGATGTAATGGACTTTTGGAGGTCACCTGATGTAATTTTCCCGCCGATGTGAGGTCACGTGGTGATATGTGCACCGCCGGTATATAACGGGAAGATCCCAGATGACGCAGTTAGTTTTTAGTTTTTAGATTTCCAGCTAGAACGTACCGAGTCTCCGTTTCTGTTACGTATTTGTTTATATGACGCAGTTTCATTTTTAAAACGGCTCTACGTTCTGTTGCAAGATACAATATTATTGGACTGGAAATTTTTGGCTAGATGTGCTGATTTACCCTATTCCAGCAGGAGAAGGGAGAGTAAAGGCTTTATCGAAGTACAGGACCAAAGGATTGAGAGGAGGCGGTATCTTTCGGCAGTTTAAAAAAGGACCGACCTTATTGAGTCTTCGTTGAAGGAGTAGCGACCTGCATTAAGGATAACTCTTGCCAAAAGATTGGGAGTTCATGCAAGGGTTTGTTCTCTCTAAAAGAATTTAAAGTCAGTTGTTTTAACATGTTTATTTATTGCATCGTGAATCCTTTGGACAGAACCAGCAGGAAAGTCGCGTCTATGAAGAAATTCTTCTCCAGAGAAGGTTCTCCCAATTGAACATATAATTCTGTTGGACTTTCGAATTTACCATTTTAAGATCTATTTCTGACTTTATCGCTTTAAGAATTGTTTTCGCATTTAACGCTTTAAGAACCAGTGCCGAGTGACGATTTGTTGAATGGCTGCATAACGGTTAACTTCCGGTTAAAGTTTTCATTTGATTTTTTAAATCGTTTATCCGTGTTTAATAAATGTCTGGTCGTTTTTATATAGCCTGTTTCGATTGATATTCAGTGTTGCCGGTTACGTAACACAGGAACTCAGCCTTTTACATTCCATAAACACGAGGAATTCTGCAGATGCTGGAACTTCAAGCAACACACATCAAAGTTGCTGGTGAACGCAGCAGGCCAGGCAACATCTCTAGGAAGAGGTACAGTCGACGTTTCCGGCCGAGACGTCCTGACGAAGGGTCTTCGCCTGAAACGTCGACTTTACCTCTTCCTAGAGACGCTGCCTGGCCTGCTTCGTTCACCAGCAAATTTGATGATGTTACATTCCATAATTATTAATATGTAGGAGGCAGGTACAAGGAATATATAAACGGGAAATTGGCACTAGTAGTGGGTGAGGAGGGAGCTGTTCCATTGAGACGGGCGTCACCTGAACCGTGATGGCGCCTGAATCCTGGCGAATCCTATAACTAGAGTTGTGGATACGGCATTAAACTAAGCAGCAGGACAGGCGGGGGGTATATTCAACGGATAGGAGAAATATGGATAAAGGAAACGATAAAATTGTGGATAAAGGTAAAATAAAATCAAAAGTGAAAAAAAATAGAAAAGTAAGGGTGGAGTGCAGAAAAGCCAAGCACATCAGAGGCAAACGTTACTAAGTTTTAAGGACATAATCAGTGTACAGACACTTTATCTGAATGCTCGTAGTCTTCGAAAAAGGTCAGTACACTTGTGGCACAATTCTATACGAAGGGGTATGATTTAGTGGACATTACATGAACGTGGTGGTATTGTGGAGAGGATTAGGAATTGAATATCCAGGGATAGCAGATAATACGGAAGGATCGGCAGGAAAGTAAGGGTGGTGGGGTAACGCTCATATTTAAGAAAGAAATCAGGCCGATAGTGGGAGACGTTAAAAGATTTAAGGAGCAGAACGTTGAATCTATCTGTTTAGAGATTAGGAATAATAAAGGGAAGCACCGCTGGTAGGAGTTGTCTATAGGCCACCGAATGATAACATCACAGTGGCACAGACAATTCACCGAGGAAATATCTAAAGGCATGTAAGGATGGAACAGCAGTTATTGTGGTGGACTTAAACTTGTACACAGATTAGGTGAATCAATTTGGTCGACGCAGTCTTGAATGTATACATGGTAGCGTTCTTGAACAGCATGTTACTGAACCTTCAAGGGAACATGTTGTCTTGAGTCTGGTGCTGTGCAATGAGAAAGGTATAATTAGCTATCTTGTAGTTAGGAATCCTTTTGGAAAGAGTGATCACAGTATGACTGAGATTTTCATACAAATGGAGAGTGCAATATTTCGATCTACAACCTGTGTATTATGCCCAAATAATGGAGACTACAATTGACTGAGGGAAGAATTGGATAGGATATACTGGGAACACAGGCTATATGGTGGGACGGTCGGGGAACAGTGGAAGACATTCAAAGAGATTTTTCACGGTGGCCGACAAAAGTATATTCCAGTTAAAAGCGAGGACATTAAGGATGTGAAGCGCCAGCCATGGACAACTATGGAAATAAATGAAGGCATCAAAATAAAACGCTGATGCGTGCCACGTCGCCGAGAGTAGTGGGAAACTGGGAGATTAGGGAAACTTTAAAAAGTAACAAGAACCATTAAGAGAGCAATATGGAAAGGAAAGATAAATTATTAAAATAAACTATATTAAAAATATATCAAAAACGAATAGTAAAAGTTTTTATCATTATATAAAGTTGAAAAGCGTGGACAAAGTGAACATAGGACCCTTGAAGAGCGAGAGGAGGGGATTGCTATTGGCAATAAGGAAATAGCCAAGGCTTTGAAGGACTCTTGTGTCTCGGTCTTGACGGTGAGGAACACGCCTGACATGCCGAAGAGAGGTAATACGGATGTGATGGAAGGTGAGGACTTCGATACAACAGACATCACTGAAGAGGTAGTGCTGAACAAACTTGTGGGACTAAAGATAGACAAGTCCCCTGGTCCTGATGAAATGCAGCCCGTGGTGTTAAAAATACCAGAGATTATAGCTGAGTCTTTGGTGATAATTTACCAAACTTCTCTGTCTGTGGCTACACCGCTGCCTTAGAGGAGCTAGGAGGTTCTGAAAGAAGAAAACATTGAAGCTAACTACCATTTCTGCTAACCGGAGGAGGGTGACCGTGGAGGGAAACTGATTAGGTCTGTTTTGAATCAACTAGCAGAGAATCAGGCAGACATTTATGACGTGTGAAAATAAAACAGCCTGGGTCATGAAATTGAAATTGAATAGAGCATGTGAAGATTAAAGGGTATATGTGGGCAGGGACCGAACCAAGAGTCGAGATATGTGGACACGAGTTCAGCAGAAAGCATAAAAGACTGGCCTACTAGTTCCAGTTACTGCAGGCGGCGAGGGGCGCATGCTTGAGGCGGCTGGGCTAAGATCAGAGCTGAGGCGGGAAGAGGCCTAGGGCTTCGTAAGTTTCCAATTAAAGTGGCAAATATTTATATGGTCTTTAACGAGGCATTTGAAAAGTTCCAACATGGTAGAATCGTCCAGAAAGTTTAGGCATCTGAGTTACAAGGTGAGATAACTAACTGGTCCGAAATTGGCAGAGAACGATTGTGGAACATTCTTTTTTTTCTGAATATAAGTTTGTATGTACTATTATACGCAAATGCTGGAAACTTTGCTTTGGTTATATATGCCAAGAATTTAAGGACATTTCTGTGCATGTTGTATTTGTGATTTAGTTCACAGACAACACGAAACTAGTGGCGTTATGGATAGGAAGGATGCATTTCTAAACCTGCTGCAGGATGCAGATTTGTTGGAAAATTGTTGAGAATACCAGCAAATGGGTTTAATCCACGAAGTGTAAGATAGTACATATCTGAAAGCAAGGAGGTGACGAATATATGCAGTAAACGACGAGACTCTAAGGAGCACTGATGAACAGAGAGACGCCGGAATCAGTCTAAATTTCTATAATATAATGATAAAGAAGGAATCGAGCACGCTTGGCTTTATATTTTGGGCAAAATATAGGATCTGGGATATTTTGTCTCAATTTTAAAAAAAATATTGGTTTTGACGGACTTGGAGTATTTTGTGTTCTGGCCGCCACACTATAGGAAAAGTGTGATCGTGTTGAAGAGGGTGCAAATTTATTTGTAAGTATATTGCTGGTTACGAGACTTTAGTTATGAAGAGTTACTAAGGCTGCGCCTGTTTTCTCTGGAGTAACGAAGGCTAAGGTGATACAAACGAAATAGATAATATTATGAGCGCGGAGGTAATAAACATATTTTCACGATAGACTAATCAAAAACAGAAGGACGTCGTTTTAAGGTAAGGTTTGAGGTTTAACAGCGAAAAGGGGATTTTGAAGTTACCTTTACAAATAAAGTGATTGCTACTTGGAATACAGACCAGAGGAGATGAAGGAATCAGATACTCTTACTATATTTAGTAATATTCAGGCAGACACAACAGACAAGACATAGAAAACTACAATTGTAATCCAGGGGAAAGAGATTAGTGTAGGTGGTGGCCCTATATTTTTAAAGTCTGAACGTATGACAATATGTGTACTGGGCAGCATCTCAGATCCTCATAGCCAAACTGCCCTGCTAAGAACCTCACACGTCCTGAAATGCTTCATGAATAAATTATTGTCCCATTTCCGAAAGGTAACCGGATATCAGAAATAGATACTGGCTTAGATATGGGCAGCAATATAAGCATTTTTTTTTATTCCTTGGTGCTTCTACTGAACGAAGTAGTGGACGCATCCCAGGGATGCCACGTAAAGCAGCGATGTTGACAGTATTCAAAATTGAGGGATAGAGTCTATTCAGCCTATTACGTTCGCACCTACCATCAAGCACCCTTGCACACCAATCAGTATTTCCTCCTTGCATGACGGACAAAACATCCACTGTCACCTTAATTCGGATGACTTTAGAGTGGCTGTAAACCACTTAGTTACTGGCATGCGAATGGAAGCCAGAGCAGCCGGACAACAGCATGAATCACTTGGACAACCTGGGGCCACCAGATGGACAGATCGCAAATGGGAAGACGGAAATGCTACTACTTTGTTAACTGCTGCGGCATTATACGGCCGAACGCCTCCTCGTGAGAAACTAAAAAGGCTGAATATATCAAACATCGGAATTAAGAGAAATTAGTTTAAATATTAAAAATTTTATTACAAGGAACATGGAAATCAGGAAATAAAATGTAGCTACGAGCAAAGAAAATTGAATTGCAAATGTGCTGCTGATATATTGATGTTAGATAGATTACTTTGGATCGATCAACTAAAATAAAATTGCAAGGTATTATCTTCAACTTTCACTATCACAGATGGTCCAACTCATAAACAGCACAACTGCATGCATGAAACAAAACAATTCCACCGACATTCACCAATGTACTACTATATTCTTACTCTTAACTTACTGTGCTATATGTTCGATTCATCTTAAATGTGAACTGAAGGAAAATGGCTTTGAATTATCATTCCAAATCAAGAACGTTGAAATTCATCAAGAGGCAACGTAGGGTGATGCGGTTTTAAGAACAAGAAATCGCTATTCGATGAATCAGGTGAGAGAGTAACGGTGTAGTTATACGATTCCCGAATGGGCAACGTCTGTACAGCACTGGCGGAATTCAGAACTGTTTTCGGTACAGCTCTGCGATTAGAGCCATCATTAGCATTCACCCAACTATGACAGCAGATTCTACAACTGTAACCGTAAATATTTTTATCTTGATTACACTTCAAAATTACCAGTAAAATTATTATGAGAAGAAATATGCAAGAAGTTGACCCTAACACTATTATCAATATCGAATTTAAGTCGGAGAAAAGCAGCTGATCTTTTGGCTTATTTGTTAGTTCCGAGAAGTTTTCAGTAGCGTTGCGCAAGAATGAAAACACAACTGTAACTGTACTGGAAAGACTCGGTTGTCCATTATCTTTCACCAAAATTACAAGGGTATGTTTACTACGATCTTCATTCTGAAACGTTCGGGACGTTCTGATTTCTCCTGAGTGAAGTCCTACAGTGAACAACGTACGATCTGTAGCTTCCAAAAGTTGGTAGTAAAGACGTGCGTTCTGCCCGGAATCGGCATCAGTTGCCATTATCTTGGAAACAATCATTCCTGGATATGGGGAGTGCGGCACAATCTGAGTCGCCGCTGCGTTGTTCCGTTTGGAGGGAGATACTATCACTGGAGCATTGTCATTTTGGTCTAAAATCACCACATTCACTGTGGCGGTGCTGCTCATTGCCGGAGATCCAGAGTCAGACGCTTGAACTTTGAATTGGAAATTCTTCAGCTTTTCGTAGTCAAAAGAGCGCAGGGCATAAATGCAACCACTGTCTGAGTTTACGGATACAGCGCCTGATAGAGAAGCAATTCCAATGGGACTCTCCACAAGAGAATACGATATCTTGCCATTCTTGTCAAAATCAGGGTCCAAAGCTGTAATAGTAAATATAGATCCACCCGGTGCGTTGTTTTCCATGACAAACACCCTGTACGAAGATTGTGTAAACTTCGGTACGTTATCGTTAATATCTGAGACTGAAATGATTAAGGTTTTGTTTGCCGAAAGAGAGGGTAGACCTGCATCCCAGGCTGTAATAGGAATATTATACAGAGGAATGGTTTCGCGGTCCATAGCATTGTTAACTATCAACTTAAACTGGTTGTTCAAAGACTTCAGCAGTTTAAAGGGAACATTGGTGGGAATCCGACAACGTACTTGTCCATTCTCGCCAGAATCGCGATCTGTAACACTGATTATAGCTACAACAGTTCCGAGAGCATCATCTTCCCGCACATTGCTGGATACTGATGTCACCCGTATTTCTGGAGCGTTATCATTAATATCAGTTAAAACAACGATAATTTTGGCATTTCCACTTAATGCCGGTACACCCTTGTCCACAGCCTGTACCTCAATTTCATAAACGTTTTCTACTTCATAATCCAGCAGTCCATTCACATAAATCTGCCCCGATTCTGAGTCCAAAGAAAATAACTCTCGAACACTTTGAGAAACGTGTGTACCGAAATAATAATTTACTTCGCCGTTTGCTGCTTCATCTAAATCAGCAGCCTTTATTTTGCTCACGATGGTACCTGTGGGTGTATTCTCCGTGATACTAACCCGATATGTATGGCGTTCGAATACGGGAGCATTATCATTGGCATCCACGATAGATATAATGATTTCTGCTGTACCAGATCTCGGAGGAATCCCACCGTCAATGGCCGTTAGTATTACATGGAATTCTGACTGCTGTTCGCGGTCGAGAGGTTTTTGCAATATCAGTTCTGTAATTTTACTTCTATCATCTACTTCCTTTTCTTTCAGACCGAAGTGCTCATTTGAGTTGATCTTGTATGAAATAACTGCATTCGTTCCCATGTCGGCATCCTGGGCTCTATCTAGAGGAAAGAGTGCGCCTGTTGCGGTGAATTCAGAGATATGTATATTGTACTTGCTTTCCCTAAAACCTGGTGCATTATCATTTATATCTACTATCTCCACGTCAACGCGATGCAGTTCCAAAGGATTTTCTAAAGCTGCATCATACGAAACAGAACAAGTCGACATTTGCTTGCAGAGGGCATCCCTGTCGATTCGCTCTTTTACAACTAAAACACCATTGTGCATGTTTACCTTCAATAGCTGAAGCTTATCATCGGAGAGCAGTCTGAGTTTCCGATCGGTTATTTCTGGAATGCTTAGGCTTAAATCCTCAGCAATATTCCCTACGAATGCTCCGAGCTCCAGTTCTTCGGGAATCGAGTACCGAATTTGTCCACAAACAAGTTGCAAGGCGCACACAAGGTGAATGAAAGACAATCCGTGGCTGAGTTCTGTCGCCATGATTTTCCTGGAATGAATTAAGGAAAGCGTTTTGAATTTGCATCAATTGATTTGCTGAACTCGATCTTAGTAAAACTGCAAAATAGGACACATTGTCAGTATAATCTTATGAAAATTAAAACTTGTACCAGGATCTTCTTCTGAAGGACATACAGGAATTAAGCCTCGACAGCGTTCCTTACGCGTCTGTATCGAGCGCAGCAATGTCGAAAAAGGGAGAGGTAGATCTCTCTCTCTCTGCGTCTGCGTTTCTATTGGTAGACAGCGACACAAAGAGTCCTTGCCCATTACTGCATCAAAAGTTTCTTAAAGCTGCACCGTCTTCAGTCAAACCTCTCGATTTAATGGTGCGCAGTTAAAATTCTCCCGATTTCTGGAAGGTATTTCCATTCCATATAGTTGCTTTTGTGAACTTGTTGCTCTACGTCAACTATCATGCATAAAGTAACCATAGGCTAATTTATAAATAAATTGACTCCGAGGTGATTAATGAAAGCCGTTGTATTGCATGCTAATTGTTGAAAACAATTTTGCAATAATAAGCAACACACACAAATTGCTGGAGAAAATCAGCCAATCAGGTAGCATTTATGGAAATAAATAAAGTATCGACTTCTTGGGCCAGACCCTTCTTCAGCACAGAGACATAAGGGGGAAGACACCAGAATATAAATGCGGAGGAGGGGAACGAAGCTAGCTGAAATGTGAATTCTCTGAGGATGTAACAAAACACACTGATGAAGGTAGAGCAGTGGATGAGGTGTATATGGATTTCAGTAAGGCATCTGATAAGTTTCCCATGTAAGGCTCCTTCAGAAAGTAAGGAAGTGTAGGATCCAAGGAGACCTTGCTTTATGGATCCAGAACTGACTTGCCCACAGAAGGCAAAAGTTGGTTGTAGATAATTCGCAGTCTTCATGGTGGTTGGTGACATGCGGATTTCTGCAGGAATCTGTTCTGGGACCCCTCCGCTTTGTGACTTTTATAAAAGATCTGGATAGAGAAGTAGAAAAGTGGGTTAGTATCTTTGCTAATGACACAAATGTTGGGGTGTGGTGGATAGTCTAGAGTGTCCTTAGAGGTTACAAAGGGAAATCGATAGGTTGCAGATTTGGGCTGAGAAGTTTCAGATGGATTTGAACCCAGATAAGTGAGAAGTGGTTCACATTGGTGGTCGAATTTGAAGTCCGAATATAATATAATATAATACTCTTGGCAGTGTGGAGGATTTGAGAGATCTTGGGGTTAGTGTCGATAGGACACTCAAAGATGCTGCGCAGTTTGACAGTGTTGTTATGAAAGTGTACGGTGTGTTGGGATTCATCAACTGTGGGAATGAATTCAAGAGCTATGAGATAATGTTACAGCTACCTTGGTCAGCCAACACTTGGAGTACTGTGTTCATTTCTGGTCACCTTACTACTGGATGGATGTTGATAATAAAGAGAGAGTGCAGAGAAATTTACAAGGATGGATTGGAGGGAGTATCATATGAGAACAGATGCTGAAATTGCTAACACGAGGGAGCATATTTTTAAGGTGTTTGGAAATAGGTACCGAGGTGAAGTCAGGGTTAAGCTTTTCACAAAGAGAGCGGTGGGTGCGTGGGATGCACTGCCGGTCGCAGTGGCGAAGCGGATAAAATAGGGTCTTTTAAGGGCCTCAGATGTAGGTACCTGGAGCTTAGGAAAATAGAGGGCTATTCACCAGGGAAATTCTAGGCAGTTTCGAAAGTAGGTTAAATGATTGGCAGAGTATTCTGGGCCGAAGGGCCTGTAATGTGCTGTAAACTTCTATGTTCTATTGTAGGTGAAGCAAAGGTGGGTGGGGAATGTCAAGGGTTGGAGAAAAAGGAATATGATTGGAAAGGAGAGTGGAGCATATGATAAAGCGATGTAGGAAGCAACCCGGTGGAAGAGATAGTTCGGTGAGAAGAGGTGAAAGGAGGAAATAGGGGAAGAGCGTGGGATCTCTCTTTTCTCACCGGAATGGGAAATCGATATTAATACCACGAGGTTGGAGACTAGTTGTCATTTACAACCAACATCTTATACTTTACAGTTGACAACGGATTATATTCCTAAAAGATTTATTGGACACGTCTCACGAAAGATTGAAAAATCGAGAATAAGCTGACTATTCCTTATACCATGCTCGCCACTATAAGGTGCTTCACCCCTATTCTGAGAGTGGCCTCATCTTGGCACAGAGCAGACAATGGACCTACATGTGTGAACGGGAACAGGAATCTGAATTAAACTGTTGGGTTGCCGGGTAATTGGCTTGTGGCGGATGGAGCAAATGTGAATGAGGAAGATGTTCCCTATTTGAAATCATGCTGTGTTAATGATTCATTGGTCTACCAATTACACTTACATTATGACTAAAAACCCAATATCCGAAACGGATGAAGTATTTTTATTTATTATTGCCTTTTTCCGAACCTGCACACCGATCTGTAACTGACTTCCTTCAGGTTTCTAACCGTTGGGTTAGTCGTGATCTTGGAAAGTTAGTCTGCGTGATTTGACTAACAGCATCTTTTATCGAGTGGTGTGCATTCTGAAAAGTTAATTGCTTTTCTTTAGACAGACACGAACTGACACGTGAGTACTATGGTAACTGCAATGTTTTCTTTTCTTTCATGTAACATAATGTGCGGGACTCGCCAAAAGACTTGGATACTTTATTAACAAATACAGATGCACCAAAAAGTAGAATTCTACGTAATGCATCTATGAAGATTGTTGTTTAAAATAGGGATTGCTATTGCTTTTATGGGAAAACTATAGTTATTAAATGTAATGTCATGCCAATGTAATAGCCACCCGATCATGGGAATAGTTACACGATCTTAAGTCTCGCTATTGAAAAAACGGAATTGAATACTCAAATGCATTTAAGTTAACTTGAATTTTTAAGGCGACACGAAATTTGGTTTTCTGTTCTCACCAGAACTGCAACCCATTACACTTACTATAGCAATAAAAATTGGGAATTGAACAACCATTTGCATTTCATAAACACAAGAGATCCTGCAGATGGTTGTAGACGGGTTATATTCTGCATGGATGTCGGTGATCGGTGGGTGCCTCAGGGATCTGTTCTGGCACCACTACTCTTCGTGCGTTTTATGAATGACCTGGATGAGGAAGTGTAGAGATCGTCTACTACATTTGCTGATGACTCAAAAGTTGGAGGTGTTGTGGATAGCGTGGGGTATTGTCAGAACTTACAGCGGTACATCGATAATATGCAAAACTGCGCTGAGAAGTGGCAGATGGTGTTCAACCCAGATAAGTGTGAGTTGGTTCATTTGGGTTTAAATGTGATGGATGAATATAGTAATGGTAAGACTCTTGGCAGTGTGGAGGATCAGAGTGGCCTTGGGATCCGAGTCCACAGGACATTCAAAGCTGCTGCGCAGGTTGACTATGTGGTTAAGAAGGCATACTGTGCATTGGCCTTCATCAATTGTGGGGTTGAGTTTAAGAGCCAAGAGTTAATGTTGCAGCTATATAGGACCCTGGTCACACCCCACCTGGAGTATTGTGCTCAGTTCCATTCGCCTCACTACAGAAGGGATGTGGAAACAATAGAAAGAGTGCAAAGGAGATTTACAAGGATGTTGAGTCAACTCGGCCTTTTTTCCTTGGAGCGGCGGAGGGTGACAGGTCACCTGACTGAGGTATATACGATGAGAGGCATTGATCGTGTGGAAAATCAGACGCTTTTTCCGAGGGCTGAAATGGCTAGCACGAGAGGCACAGTTTAAAGGTGTTTGGAAGTAGGTACAAAGGAGATGCCAGGGGTAGTTTTTTTTTTTTTTTTTTTACGCACAGTGTGGTGAGTGCGTGGAAGGAGCAGATAATACATGAACGCTGGCGAGTTGTCATTTACATCCAACATCCTAGGTTACTTTTAAATCTTGCCCAGCTCACACTAAACCCATGCCCAACAGTTGACTCTCTTATCCTAGGGAGACCATCCCCGTCATCCATGCCCCTTCCATGATAGTATAAACCTCTGTTAGGTTAACTCCTCATTCTTTTATGCTCCATGGAAAGAAAAACATACTTGGCCAGCTCTTTCCTTTCCCTCAGGACCGCTCGTCCTAGCAACATCGTCAAACAACTCTTTACCGTTCGCCTGCGTCTTTCCTGGGTAACGATAACTGTATACTGTACTCCACGTGCGGGCTCACCTGGAAATTATGCAATTGTAGAATGATGTCCTATCTCCAATGCTCAATACAGTAAATGAAAAAAGGCAATCGCGCTAAAGCAATTTTAGTAAGCTGTCAAGCTGTATGATTACTTTCGACAAGCTATGCACTTGCATTCCTTAGCTCCTCCGTTGTGTTGCGTTCCCAACTATTCCCAACTGGAGCCTATTATTCATGGAAAAATTCCTCTGCTGGTTTGATGTTCTAAAATACACAATGTCACATTCACAATTATCTGTCTTGAAAGACATCTGTCACTTCCCCAATGATTCAAGATCCCGTGTCCTGTTAGGTCACCGCCTTTACTAAAAAAATCCGCACATTTACAAACCTTTTGCATTCACATCTAAATCGTCTCAAAAATAACGAATAGAAACAGTCCCCAAAGGCATCCTGCAGTACGCCACTAGCAACAGCCTCTATTCCGGGAATCGACCTTTAAGTACCAACCGCTGTTGATCACGATGGTAAAAACATGATTGAAAGGGTGTAAGGGGTTACGTTTTTCTGTCACAGTTATAATAGATTGGGGGAGGACTAAAGGGCGTCGTTTTGTTCTTCAACGTTTGTTCCCTCGATTAGCAAAGAGCGACGCAATAATTACGTATGTAAAATTGTACCGAACACTTCTTAATGTTAACTTAGCAATTGATTGTCTAGCTAAACAATGCAGAATGTTATACAGTCAAGGTTTGATTCCAGATCGGATAGGCAGTGGTGGTTTAATACGAGAGATAAGCATTTTCCTGCACTAACCACTTGCTTCTCACGAATAATAATAATTAGAGCATTATCACAGGTACCAATCATACAACTTTACCTCTCCTATAACGCCTACGTTAAGTAAAATCTCGAAATAAATGAGCAATTCAAATCTTGTAAACACACTTAGAGGGCAATATATAAATAAATATATTCATTTGCAGTTTTCTGGTCTTACGGCTATGATAATGGTTTTGCTCAAGTAGCTGTAGATCAAAGAGAATTTACCTCTCAATGAAAAACCTTTCCGTTGAACACATCGTAGAAGAATCCAATTACATTGTGCTGTAAGCCGTTCGGACAAATTTGTTTGCTTCTTGAACTCCTCTTATTCCTATGCAAGCAATACACGAACAAATAGATGTAATATCTACGTTCCTGTTGTTCCCTAGTTTTGCGTTGCCATTGGGACATCATTCATGTATGCGCACCCTGTCTTCTGAAGACTTCTCGCTTAATAAGTCTGCCAATTTGTAGCTCTAGAATCCTGCTCATTTTTATTACATGGAAGTGTTGAGCTCTTTGAAGACCAATAGATTTAACTTCCTTGCTGTTAAAACTACTCTTATTTTCTTTATCCCTAATGTGCTGGGTTCCCCATGTTTTTTTTTATTTTTCCACTTGATTTTTTATATGTCACATTGAACCTTCTTAACTGCATTGTTGCTCCTCTGCTTTTCTGTTTGAATTGCCGTGGTTTTAACACGAGAGAATAAGAACTTATAAAATAAGAACAGGATTAGGTTATCTGGCCCACCGAGCCTACTGTGCTATTCTGCATGATCATGGCAGATCTGGCAATGGACTTATTTCCTCCTTCCTGCCTTGTCTCCATAACTTTTATTTCCATACTATGCAAAACTCTATCTAATCTTGTCGTATATACATTTACTGAGGTAGCCTCCACTGCTTCATTGGGCAGATAATTCTATAGAATCATCACTTTCTGAGAAAAGCAGTTAATCGAAATCGCGGACCTAAATCTACTCCCACGAATCTTGAGGCTTTGTCCCCTCGTTCTCCTCACACCTACCAGTGGAAACTACGTTCCTGCCTCTATCTTAATCATCCCTTTCATAACTCTATATCGTTCTATAAGTTCTCCTCTCTTTCTTCCGAATTCCAGCAAGTACAGTCCCAGGCAACACAATCTCTCCTCAGAGTCTAACCCCCTTATCTCTGGAACCAACCTGGTAAACCTCCTCCGCACCGCTTCCAAAGCCAATATATCCTTCCTCAGGGAAGGAGACTAAAACTGCACGCAGTACTCCATCTGCGGCCTCAGCTTGTGCAGTTGCAACATAAACTCCCTGCTCTAAAATTTCAATCCCTCTAGCGATGAAGGCCAGCATTCCATTTGCCTTCTTGATAGTCTGCTACACCTGCAAACCAACCTTTCTTGATTCATGCACACGCACCTCCAACTCCCTCTACACAGCAGCATGTTGTTTTTTTTTACTATTAAATAATGATCTGCTCTTCCATGGTTCCTCCTGGTTCCTTCCAATGTGGGTGACCTCGCATTGACCGACATCATACTTCATCTGCCAGGTCCTTGCCCGCTCAATTAACCTATCTATATATTTCTGACGACTCTCTGAACCTTCTGCACTATTATTTTCCACTCAATTTAGTATCATCAGCAAATTTAGATAAACTGCACTCCGTCCTCTCATCCGGATTGTTAATGTATATCGCTAAAGTTGAGGAAGCAGCACCGACTCCTGCGGCACACCACACAACACTGATTGCCAACCACAGTAACACCTATGTATCCGAACTGCCTGATTTCTATTACTTAGCCAGTCCTCTACCCATGCGAATACATCACCCCCAACTATTGCCAGGTTGAACAACTTGATACTCAATGTCAGTGAAACGAAAGAGATGATTGTGGACTTCAGGAAGGGTAAATCGAAGGAACACACACCAATCCTCATAGAGGGATCAGAAGTGGAGAGAGTGAGTAGCTTTAAGTTTCTGGTTGTCAAGATCTCTGAGCGTCTAACCTGGTCCCAACGTATCGAAAAACAACAGGAGTTCTGCAGATGCTGGAAATTCAAGCAACATACATCAAAGTTGCTGGTGAACGCAGCAGGCCAAGCAGCATCTATAGGAAGAGGCGCAGTCGACGTTTCAGGCCGAGACCCTTCGTCAGGACCCTTCATCAACGTATCGATGTAGTTATAAAGAAGAAAATGTAGCGGCTGTATTTTATGAAGAGTTTGAAGAGATTTGCCATGTCAAAAATTCGCTCAAATACTTCTATAGTTCTACGGTTCAGAGCATTTGAACAGGCTGCAGCACTGTCTGGTATGGAGGGGCTACTGCACAGAACTGAAAAAAGCTGCAGAAGGTTGTAAATCTAGTCAGCTCCACCTTGGGTACTGGCCTACAAATACTCAGGTCATCTTTCTGAACGGTGTCTCAGAAAGGCAGTGTCCATTATTAAGGACTCCCAGCACCCAGGGCATGCCCTTTTCACACAGCTACCATCAGGTAGGAGGCACAGAAGCCTAAAGGAACACACTGCGCGATTCATGAACAGCTTCTTTCCTTCTGCTATCCGATCCCTAAATGGACATTGAATCTTTGGACACTGCCTCACTTTTTCTTAATATACAGTATTCCTGTTTTTGTACGCTTTTAAAAAATCTATTCAATATATGTAATTGACTTACTTGTTTATTTATTATTATTATTACAATTTTTTTCTGCTAGATTATGTATTGCATTGAACTGCTGCTGCTAAGTTAACAAATTTCACGTCACATGCCGGTGATAATAAACCTGGTTCTGCATTCTATACTCTGCATTCTTTACCTTATGTATATGTCTTTTATGAGCCACCTTATAGAACGTCTTCTGGAAATCGAAGTAAATAACGTCCATCTGTTCCCCTTGTTACGTACCCTGTAACTGGGTTGCCAAACCAGCAGAAATGGGTCACTTAGTTGGAGTCTGGATTACTGGAACTAAAAAAGTTTTATTAAAGAAATAAGTAACATAGTACTCTAATAGTAAGGATATAAATGCAACAGGTTAGCAATGAATAAACACACATGTACACAGAACTAGGATAATAGGATCAATCAAGCTCCATCGCAGTCTAGGGGTAAAATGATCAGTCTCAAGTGACAGAGTTCAGTTCAGTTTCAGTTCACAGTAATCGCCGTCGTGCCGTTGGGGAGAGAGAGAGAGCGAATGCTAATATTCAAATCGGATTCAACAGACCTTTGATATTCCTCGCAGTTAGCTTTCGGCGCGAGCCCTTTTTAATGTCTTCTGAGGTCACCGACTGTGACCCCTCCGTTCCGGATGGAATCGTTCTTCTGCGATGAACCCGGCACCCAGGCAAGGGTGGACACACACACCAGGTTCCCGCCGATCGTACCGTCTCACCCTGTGCGTCTATGGTTGGTCCCGAAACCAGACCTCCAAAACTCGCACCAACTTGTGGGGGCATACCACTTTTCCAGGGTCTCGTTATCTCGTGGTGTCGTGTGTGTGTTGCTTGCCTTAGCGAACCTGTTCCTTTTATCCCCCTGCTGGGGTATCGCCTGTCCATCAAACTTCAAACTTCAGGTTCAAAGCAACCGGTCTCCGACAATACTCGGAACTGTGTCTCCTTTCGTTAATCTCTTTCGTCTCCCATTAATGTTCCTCCATTGTCTTTCTTATCGGCCTCAATCTTCTGATAACTTGACATTTTGTCACGCCCTCTATCCACTGCACTCGTTATATCCTCAAAGAACTCCTGCAAGTTCGTCAAACAGGACTTGCCTTTGCTGAATCCATGCTACAGTGGCATGCAAAGGTTTGAGCACCCCAGTCAAAATTTTGGTTACTATGAATAGCTAAGCCAGTAAAAGATGACCTGATTTTCAAAAGGCATAGAGTTAAAGATGACACATTTCCTCAATATTTTAAGCAGGATTACTTTTTATTTCCATCTTTTACATTTTCAAAATAATAAAAAAAGGGAAAGGGTCCGAAGCAAAAGCCTGGACACCCTGCATGGTCCGTACTTAGTAACACCCTCTTTGGCAAGTATTACAGCTTGTAAGCACTTTCTGTAGCCAGATAAGAGTCTTTCAATTCTTGTTTGGGGGATTTTCGCCCATTCTTCCTTGCAAAAGGCTTCAATTTCTGTGAGATTCTTGGACCGGCTTGCATGTACTGCTCTTTTCATGTCTATCCACAGATTTTCGATGATGTTTGGGTCGAGGGACTGTGAGGACCATGAAAAAACCTTCAGCTTGAAGTAGTCTATTGTGGATTTCAAGGTGTGTTTAGCATCGTTATCCTGTTGTAGAAGCCATCTTCTTTTCATCTTCAGCTTTTTTACATACGGTGTGATGTTTGCTTCCAGATCATCGATCCATATTCCGGGTTTTCCTGTTTTCCCGTGTTACATTGGGTGCCTAATTGAGGCACATGATTCGCGTTTTGGGCTGGCACATAAATACCTCTGTATACCACGGATTCCCCGCTGGACTGTTCCTTTCCCCTCCCCATCCGAATCCTTGACAATTTTCTCGGCAGTTTACCTCGGCAGTCACCTCTGCAAATCTCCTCGGCAGTTTACCTCGGCAAGTATCCGGACAGTCATCCCCGCACTGCATCCTAGAAAGCATCTCGGCCCTGCGTCCTAGAAGGGTCTCTGCGGCTCCGAACCCAAAAGGAGTCCCGACTCCGAGTCCAAGAAGTAGTCCCAGCTCCGAGCTTAAGAAGGAGTACGGACTCCGTATCCAAGAGCCTAACCAAACCTAGTCCAAGAGCCACGTCCTGCCCTGGTGTTCCATCGTCCTGCGCTGGAATTTCCCTCGTCCTGTGCTGGAGTTCCCTCGCCCAGCCCACGAGTACCTCGCCCAGCCCACGAGTACCTCGCCTACCCAGGAGTCTCTCGCCCAGCCCAGCGTTGGAGGTTCCCTCGACCTGTGCTGGTGTTCCCTCGTCTAGTCCAAGCTACGTCGAATAACCTCGTCTAGTCCAAGCCACGTCCAAGAACCTAGTCCAGTCCAACTCAAGGCCCTGTGCTCTCGTCCTGTCCATGTGCCTCGTCCTGTGCAGGAGTTCCACGTTCAGTCCTGCTGCCTAGATTCGGGGTCCGAACCCGAGTCAAGACCCAGGCTCCGGGTCCCTGTCCAGTCTCTGGCTCGGAGTCCGAGCCCAGGCTCCTAGTTCCAAGTTCTTTGTCCTGGTCTCGCTCTCCTAGTCTTAGTCCTAGCCCTGGCTCGGTGTCCTTGTCCCGTCCAGGTCCTGTGTCCATGCCCAGCGCCGTTTCTTCCTGTCTCACTTTGCCATCCCTATAAACCTTGTACCGTTCCTAGTACTTCAGTGTCTGTGTCTTGCATTTTTGTCCGCTCCCAAAGCTCACCTATGACACTGAGAGCTCAAACCTCCTGGGATGCCCAAACTTTTGCAGGGTGCTCCTTTCCTTTTTTTACTCCAGAAGTGTACAAAACAAAAATAATACACTAATCTTGCTTATAATGTAGAAAAGAATGTTTCATCTTTAACTTTATTACGTTTATGAGATCAGTTCATCTTCTACTCACTTAACTATTCAGAGTAACAGATATTTTGCCCAGGGGTGCCCAGACTTTTGCATACCACTGTACGTCTGCCTAATGGATTAATTTCCTTCCAGATGTTTCGCTACTTCTTCTTTAATGATAATTTCAAGCATTTTCCCATCCACAGATGTTAAACTAACTCTCATATAGTTACGTACCTTTTCGCTACATTCTTTTTTGAAGAGTGGCGTGACAATCACCATCTTCCAATCCGCTGGGAGCCGCCTAGATTCCAGAGACTTTTGGTGAATTATCACCAAAACCTTCCCTATAACTTCTGTCATTTTTTCAGTACACTAGGGTCCATTCCATCGGGACCAGAGGACATATTCATCTTTAGGCGCATTATGTTTGCTCAGCACTACCTCTTTAGTGTTAACTATGTATCAAGGCTTCACCTCCCATCGCATCTATAACATCTCTCTTCGGCATGTTAGACGTGTTCGCCACCATGAAGACCGACATAGAATTGCTATTGAAAGCCTCGGATATTTCCTGATTACCCAATATCAATTTCACTTTCTCGTTCTCCAAGGGGTCTACGTTCACTTTAGCCACTCTTTTCTGATTAGTTATAATTATAAAAAACTTTTACCATCCCTTTTTTATATTTTATGCCAGTTTATTTTCATAATCTATCCTCCTTTTCTTTATTGCTCGCTAAGTGGTACCTTGTTGCTTTTTGAACTTTTTCAATCTTTTCGTTTCCTGCTCTCCTTGGCGACTTTGTACGCACGAACGTTTAATTTGCTGTCTTCTTTTATTTCCTTAGTTATCCAAAGCTGGTTCTCCCCACCCGTACTGTTTTTAACTGGCATATACTTTTGTTGAGCACTGTGAGACATCTCTTTGAAGGACTTCCACTGTTCCTCATCCGTCCCGGCACATAGCCAGTTTACATTCGTCAAATACTCGCTCTGCCCTTTGTAGTCTCCATTTTTTAGGCATAATGGACTGGTTTTAGATCGAACTATTGAACCCTCCATTTGTATGAGAAACTCAATCATACTGTGATCACTTTTCCCAAGGTCATAACTATATGATCACTAATTTTACCTGTCTGATTGCACAGGACCAGATCTAAGATAGCACGTTCCCTTGCTGTCCAGGCTTCATAGAAAGTCCCTGTTTTCTCATTAGCTTACCCTTCGTTTCCGCCTTCTGGGTAAAGGTCAGCAAAATCTCCCTTACCCCAGTCCACTTCTGCTTGGAGCGTTGAGCGAGACCGTCGGCCACAAGAAACCTAACCTCGGCCTCTTGTTCCGGGAACAGTGGCTCAGATGAAAAAGTAGCTGTTGCCCAAATCCTCTTACCCAACGCCCTCCAAGAACGTGATCCGTACTGTGCACCACGATCTGTGACGAAGTCCATGGGAAAACTGTGGACCATGAAGACCTGGTCCAGGGCAATTTCGGCCGTCTCCGCTGAAAACGGAAGCATGTCAACGGCATGTATTTGCAGACGTTCGAAAAGCGACCGATAATTACCATGACGACGGTCTTCCCCTAGGATGACGGAAGACCTGTGACAAATTCCATAGAGATGTGCTCCAATGCGCTGTCTAAACTATAATAAAGGTTCTTGTCTTCCTTAGGTCATTGAGTCATTCTTCCAAAGCCAACTTAACTGCGAGTAGCTCCTATTCCCGATGTCGTAGTTTCTCTCTGCCGGGGAATGCCGTCATAGGAGTAGTTTACTGTCCAAAGCTGCCCGTTGAGCTAAAACTGCACGCACTCCGATGTCTGTAGAGTCCAGCTCCATGACGAAGAGAAAGATCGGTTTAGGCGATAACAAGATGGGAGCTAATGTGAACGGCTGTGTGAGCTCTGCAAAAGCAGTCTGCGCTTCAGCAGTCCAGACAAAAGGACCCGTGGATTCTTTGATCAGAGCTGAAGGCGGACTCGACACTGTGCTGATGTTCCTGATGAACATCCGGTAGAAGATGGCAAATCGCAAGAATCGTTGCACTTGTTTCACATTGGATGGGTGACAGTTGTCTGACCCCCTGGGTCTAAGAGGGGTCCTTCGAGATTTACAATAGAGATGATAAAACCCACAAATGAAACTTTGGTCACGTGAATTACGGACTTCCCCCAGCTTGGCATAAAGTCCATGGTCTAGAATCCTCTTTACAGTGTCCCTGATATGTGGATGTGCTTTTCTGTGGACTTCGAGAAAATCAGGAAAAACTGCTGGAGCGTTTGCAAGAAGGGCATAAGCAGATATCCCATCGATATATTGAATGCCGGTTTCCATTCATTGCCCTCCTTTATGTGCACCAGATTGTACGCAATCCGTAAGTCTAGCTTCGTGCATATTCTTGCCCCTTGGAGAATCTCGAACGCAGTATTCGTGTGTGGAAAGGGGTACCAATTCTTGGCCGTTATACGATTTAACCCTCTTTTAGTAATTCATTACCGCACGTCCCCATCTTTCTTTAGTACGAAGAAGAAGCCTGCGCCGGTTAGTGAAGTGTGAGGCCGAATGAAATCCATGGTAAGAGCTTTCTTTAAATGTTCTTCCATTGTGCTTCTCTCTGGGCCCGAGATCTCTTATAATTGACCCCGTGGAGGACAGGTACCGGGGAGTAGGTATATAATACAGTCGTAGTGTCGGTGAAGTGTAAGAGACGAGGCCCTTCCCTTGCTGAAGACGAGTTTCTTGTAAACGACCGCCCTGGGTGTTGTTCCTTCCTCAGAACATTCCCTGAAGGACAACTCCTGAGGCATCTTAGGTGGCAGAAGTGATTCGACAGACCTCAGTGCCTCATCACTAAGTTCACTAGACTCCTTCTTTGAACGAGACGCCGAATCAGAATCCAAATTGTCATCCATATCCTCAGGCGACGGCAATGAGGTGCTATGGATGGTCCTTGCACCCCCGAGAACAGCCTCCAAGTTTCTGCGTTTAGGAGTCTTTCTTTTACGCTTAGCTTCAAGAGTCCCAGACGGGTTGGGCACATCCTTGGTCTGTGGTGGTATAGAACGACAAGGCTTTCAGGTTCCAGCCTCTCCCTTGGGCCAAGTTCCGGAACTCGATAGCGTAGTCCAGGGGTCCCCAACCTGTTTTGCACCGCGGACCGGTTTAATATTGGCAATGTTCTTGCGGACCGCCCGACCGGGGGCGGGGGTGTTCAAGTAGGGTTAAACTCACCTCAACATGTCTTTTACAGTTAGGGTTGCCAACTTTCTCACTCCCAAATAAGGGACAAAAGTACCAGTCAAATCCCGGGACATTTGCGTTTACCCCAGAAAAGACTACCATGATCATGAAACCTTGCGCGGGCACCTGTGTACGCTTATGTGATGTGCGCGTCAGCTTACGTGCCGATTTTCTTCCCCACGAAACGGTTTCAGCTTAATCTTCCCGACTACACTGTACATACGTTCTTTCTACTTTATATAGGCTGTGCAGTTATCATATAATTCCTGTTTTTACTATATATTATTTGGTATGATTTTGATAGGTTATTTTTTGAGTCTGGGCACGCTAAACAAAATTCCATATAAATTAATGGCAATTGCTTCTGCGCTTTACGCCATTTCGGCATGACACTAACCTATTGTCCTCTATTGTGTATATTGTCTTGTTTATAATTTATTGTAATGCCTGCACTATTTTATGCAGTTTATGCTGTCCTGGGTAGGTCTCTAGTCTAGTGTAGTTTTGTGTTGTTTTTTTTACGTACTTCAGTGTAGTTTTTGTATTGTTCATGTAGCACCATGGTCCTGAAAAACGTTGTCTCGTTTTTACTGTGTACTGTACCAGCAGTTATGGTCGAAATGACAATTAAAAGTGACCAGGTGAGCTTCTTTGCCAGGAAAACACCAATAAATTTGTGCTCTTCACGATCTGTACGGATGAGTCGTCGATATTCAGCGGACAGCGGTTGCTCTGTGTCCTCCTGAAGTCCTAAATGTGCAATGTGCAGCTTAAAGTAATTTACAATCAATTGAATGTACAACAGGACAGTCAATATAACATAGAAATACAATTGTATCAGCATAAATTAATCAGTCTGATTGCCTGGTGGAAAAAGAAGTCCTGGAGCCTGTTGGTCCTGGCCTTTATGCAACGGTACCGTTTTCCGAATGGTAATAGCTGGAACGGTTAGTGGGTGCGTTGGCTCGGGTTCCCAGTGATCCTTCGGGCCTTTTCTAACACCCGTCTTTGTAAATATCCTGAATCTTGGGAAGTTCACAACTACAGATACGCTGGGCTGTACGCACCACTCTCCGCAGAATCCTGCAATTAAGAGAAGTCAAGTTCCCATATCAGGCAGTGATGCAGCCAGTCAGGATGCTCTCAATTGTGTCCCTTTAGAAAGTTCCTTGTCATAACGGGGGCGCTGCTGGCGGACCCAAATGCAAGACACAGACACTGAAGTACTAGGAACAGGACTAGGTGTTCCAAGAAAGCAAGGAAAGTGGGAAAGAAACGACGCTGGACAAGACACGGGCCCTGGACGAGACTAGGATACAGGGTCTGGGCTAGAACTAGACTAGGAAAGCGGGACCTGAGCGAGGAACAAGGAACTTGGAACCTGAACAAGGACTCCGATCCAGGGACTGGACAGGGACCCGGAACCTGGGTCTTGACTCGGGCTCGGAACCCGGATCTAGGCGAGAACAATACATGGCTACAGGACTAGACGTGGAACTCCTGCACAGGACGAAAACACAAAGCCGTGATTTGGACTAGACGAGGTACTTGGACGTGACTTGGATTAAACGAGGTACTTGGACGTGGCTTGGACTGGACGAGGTACTTGGACGTGGCTTGGATTAGACAAGGTACTACTGGACTAGCTTCCTTCCATAGTTCATCTTTTCCCTCTTAATGACCTTCTTAGTTTACTTTTGTAAGCTTCTACAAACTTCCCAATCCTCTGTCTTCCCACTAATTTTTGGTTCCTTGCATGGCCTCTCCTTTCCTTTAACTTTGGCTTTGACTTCTCTTGTCAGCCACGGTTGCAACCTTTTTCCATTCGAAAAATTCGCATTTTTTGGAACATACCTGACTTGCACCTTCCTCACCTCTCGCATAAACTCCAGCCACCGCTTCTCTGCCGTCCTTCCCGCCAGTGTCCCTTTCCAGTCAACTTTGGGCAATTCCTCTCTCATGTCTCTATAATTTCCTTTACTCCACTGAAATATCGACACATCGGATTTCGGCTTCACTTTTTCAAATTTCACAGTGAACTCAATCATTTTATGATCACTGCCTCCTAAGCGTTTCTTCACCTCAACCTCAATATAGCTGCAACATTACCTCTTGGCTCCTAAATTCAATTCCACGATTGATGAAGGCCAAGACACCGTATGCCTTCTTAACCACAGAGTCAACCTGCGCAGCTGCTTTGTGCGTCCTATGAACTCGGACCCCAAGATCCCTCTGATCCTCCAGACTGCCAAGAGTCTTGCAATTAATATGATATTCTGTCATCATATTTGACCTACCAAAATGAACCACCTCACAGTTATCTGGGTTGAACTCAATCTGCCTCTTCTCAGCCCAGTTTGCATCCTATCAATTTCTCGCTGTAACATTTGACAGCCCTCCACACTGCTCACAATACCTACAACCTTCGTGTCATCAGCAAACTTAGCAGTCCATCCATCCACTTCCGCATCCAGGTCATCTATAAAAATCACGAAGAGTAAGGGTCCCAGAACAGATCCCTGAGGCACTCCACTGCTGACCGACCTCCATGCAGAATATGACCCATCTACAACCACTCTTTGCCTTCTGTGGGCAAGCCAGTTCTGGATCCAAAAAGCAATGTTCCCTTGGGTCCCCTGCCTCCTTACTTTCTCAATGAACCTTTCATGGGGTACCTTATCAAATGCCTTGCTGAAATTTATAAACACTACACTTGCTGCTCTTTCTTCACCACTGTGTGTAGCCACATCCTCAAAAAATGCAATCATGCTCGTAAGGCTCGACCTGCCCTTGACAAAACCATGCTGACAATTCCTAATCATATCATACCTCTCCAAAGTTCATAAATCCTGCCTCTCAGGATCTTCTCCATCAACTAACAAACCACTGAGGCAAGACTCATTGGTCTATAATTTCCTGGGCTATCTCTACTTACTTTCTTGAATAAAGGAACAACATCCGCAACCCTCCAATCCTCCGGAACCTCTCCCGTCCCCACTGATGATGCACAGATCATCGCCAGAGGCTCAGCAATCTCCTCCCTCGCCTCCCCCAGTAGCCTGGGGTACATCTCATCGGTCCCGGTGACTTGTCCAACTTGATGCTTTCCAAATGCTCCAGCGCATTCTCTTTCTTAATATCTACATGCTCAAGCTTTTCAGTCTGCTGCAAGTCATCGCTACAATCACCAAGATCTTTTTCCATAGTGAATACTGAAGTAAAGTATTCATTAAGTACCTCTGCTATTTCCTCCGTTTCCATATATACTTTCCCACTGTCACACTTCATAGATCCTATTCCTTCACGTCATATCCTCTTGCTCTTCACACACGTGTAGAATGCCTTGGGGTTTTCCTTAATCCTGCCCGCCAAAACCTTCTTATGGCCCTTTCTGGCTCTGCCAATTTCCTTCTTAAACTCCTTCCTGCTAGCATTATCATCTTCTAGATCTCTAAGATTACCTACTGTAGCTCTCTGAACCTTTCGTAAGCTCTTCTTTTCTACTTGACTAGATTTATTATGTCCTTTGTACACCACAGTTCCTGGACCCTACCATAACTTCCCAGTCTCATTGGAACGTACCTATGCAGAACTCCACGGAAATATCCCCTGAATATTTGCCACATTTCTTCCGTACATTTCCCTGAGAAAACCTATTTCCAATTTAAGCTTCCAATTTCCTACCTGATAGCCACATAATTTCTCTAACTCCAATTAAACGATTTTCTAACTTCTCTGTTCCTATCTCCCTCCAATGCTATTGTAAAGGAGATGGAATTATCATCACTATTTCCAAAATGCGCTCCCACTGAGAGATCTGACACCTGACCAGGTTCATTTCCCAATAACAAATCAAGTGCAGCCTCTCGTCTTGTCGGCATATCTACATATTGTGTTATGAAACCTTCCTGAACACACCTAACAAACTCCACCCCATCTAAACCCCTTGCTCTAGGGAGATGCCAATCGATATTTGGGAAATTAAAATCTCCCATCACGACAACTCTGCTATTATTACACCTTTCCAGAGTAAGTTTACCTATCTGCTCCTCCATATCCCCGTTACTTCTGGGCGGCCTATACAAAACACCCAGTAAATTTATTGACCCCTTCCTGTTCCTAACCTTCACCCATAGAGGCTCCGTAGACTATCCCTCTATGGCGTCCATCTTTTCTGCAGCCATGACACTATCTCTGATCAACAGTGCCAAACCCCATCTCTTTTACCTCCCTCCCTGTCCTTTCTGGAACATCTGAAACCCGGCACATGAAGTAGCCATTCCTGTCCCTGAGCCATACAAGTCTCTGTTATGGTCAGCACATCATATCTCCAGGTACTGATCCACGCTCTAAGCTCACCCGCTTTGTTCACAACACTTCTTGCGTTAAAATAGACGCACCTCAAACCGTCGGTCTGAGCGCGTCCCTACTCTATCACCTGCCTATCTTCCCTCTCGCGCTGACTACAAGCTTTCTCTATTTGTGAGCCAACATCCTCTTCCGCAGTCTCTTCAATTCGGTTCAGACCCCCCCCCCCCCCAACAATTCCAGTTTAAACTCTCCCCAGTAGCCTTAGCAAACCTCCCCGTCAGGATATTGGTCCCCTTCTGATTCAGGTGCAATCCATCGTTTTTGTGGAGGTCACACCTGCCTCAAAGAAGGTTCCAGTGATCCAGAAATCTGAATCTCTGCCCTCTGCTCCAATCCCTCAGCCACGCCTCATATATCCTCCACCTCATTCTATTGCTATTCTCACTGTCGCGTGGCACAGGCATTAATTCCCAGATAGAACCATAGAAACCACAGCACAGAAACAGGCCCATTGGCCCTTCCTAGCTGTGCCGAACCATTTTCTGCCTAGTCCCACTGAACTGCACACGGACCATATCCCTCCATACACCTCCCATCCATGTATCTGTCCAATTTATTCTTAAATGTTAAAAAAGAACCCGCATTTACCACCTCGTCTGGCAGCTCATTCCATACTCCCACCACTCTCTGTGTGAAGAAGCCCCCCACTAATGTTCCTTTTAAACTTTTCCCCCCTCACCCTTAACCCATGTCCTCTGGTTTTTTTCTCCCCTTGCCTCAGTGGAAAAAGCCTGCTTGCATTCACTCTATCTATACCCATCATAATTTTATATACCTCTATCAAATCTCCCCTCATTCTTCTACGCTCCAGGGAATAAAGTCCTAACCTATTCAACCTTTCTCTGTAACTGAGTTTCTCAAGTCCTGGCAACATCCTTGTAAACCTTCTCTGCACTCTTTCAACCTTATTTATATCCTTCCTGTAATTTGGTGACCAAAACAGAACACAATACTCCAGATTCGGCCTCACCAATGCCTTATACAACCTCATCATAACATTCCAGCTCTTATACTCAATACTTCGATTAATAAAGGCCAATGTACCAAAAGCTCTCTTTACGACCCTATCTACATGTGACGACACTTTTAGGGAATTTTGTATCTGTATTCCCAGATCCCTCTGTTCCACTGCACTCCTCAGTGCTTTACCATTAACCCTGTATGTTCTACCTTGGTTTGTCCTTCCTACGTGCAATACCTCACACTTGTCAGTATTAAACTCCATCTGCCATTTTTCAGCTCATTTTTCCAGCTGGTCCAAGTCCCACTGCAGGCTCTGAAAACCTTTCTCACTGTCTACTACACCTCCAATCTTTGTATCATCAGCAAACTTGCTGATCCAATTTACCACATTATCATCCAGATCATTGATATAGATGACAAATAACAATGGACCCAACACTGATCCCTGTGGCACACCACTAGTCACAGGCCTCCACTCAGAGAAACAATTGTGTACCACCACTCTCTGGCTTCTTCTATCGAGCCAATGTCTAATCCAATTTACCACCTCTCCATGTATACCTAACGACTGAATTTTCCCAACTATCCTCCCATGCGGGACCTTGTCAAAGGCCTTACTGAAGTCCATGTAGACAATATCCACTGCCTTCCCTTCATTCACTTTCCTGGTAACCTCGTCGAAAAACTCCAATAGATTGGTCAAACATCACCTACCACGCACAAACCCATGTTGACTCTCCCTAATATCCCAGTCTATCCAAATGCTTGTAGATTCTGTCTCTTAGTACTCCCTCCAATAACTTATCTACTACCGCTGTTAAACTTACTGGCCTATAATTTCCCGGATTACTTTTTGATCCTTTTTTAAACAACGGAACAACATGAGCCACTCTCCAATCCTCTGGCACTTCACCCGTAGACAGCGACATTTTAAATATTTCTGCCAGGGCCCCGGCAATTTCAACACTAGTCTCCCTCAGGGTCCGAGGGAAGACTCTGTCAGGTCCCGGGAATTTATCCACTTTAATTTTCCTCAAGACAACAAGCACCTCCTCCTCTTCAATCTGTACAGTTTTCCATGGTCTCACTACTTGCTTCCCTCAATTCCATAGATTTCATGCCAGCTTCCTTAATAAATACAGACGCAAAAAACCTATTTAAGATCTCCCCCATTTCCTTTGGTTCTGCACAAAGCCGACCACTCTGATCTTCAAGAGGACCAATTTTATCCCTTACAATCCTTTTGCTCTTAATATACTTGTAAAAGCTCTTTGGATTATCCTTCACTTTGACTGCCATGGCAACCTCACGTCTTCTTTTAGCCCTCATGATTTCTTTCTTAAGTATTTTCTTGCACTTCTTATACTCCTCAAGCACCTGATTTACCCCCTGTTTCCTATACATTTCATACAACTCCCTCTTCTTCTTTATCAGAGTTGCAATATCCCTTGAGAACCAAGGTTCCTTATTCCTATTCAATTTGCCTTTAATCCTGACAGGAACATACAAACTCTGCACTCTCAAAATTTCCCCTTTGAAGGCTTCCCACCTACCAATCACATCTTTTCCAGAGAACAACCTGTCCCAATCCACGCTTTTTAGATCCTTTCTCATTTCTACAAATTTGGCCTTCTTCCATTTCAGAACTTCAACCCTAGGACCAGATCTATCCTGGTCCATGATCAAATTGAAACTAATGGTGTTATGATCACTGGAACCAAAGCGCTCCCCTACACAGACTTCCGTCACTTACCCTAATTCGTTTCCTAACAGGAGATCCAATATTGCATCGCCGCTAGTTGGTCTCTCTATATATTGACTTAGAAATCTTTCCTGAACACATTTTACAAACTCTAAACCATCTAGACCCCTAACAGTATGGGAGTCCCAATCAATGTATGGAAAATTAAAATCCCCTACCACCACAACTTTATGTTTCCTGCAGTTGCCTGCTATCTCTCTGCAGATTTGCTGTTCCAAGTCTCGTTGACTATTGGGTGGTCTGTAATACAATCCCACTAATGTGGCCATACCTTTCCTGTTTCTCAGCTCCACCCATAAGGACTCAGTAGACAAGCCCTCTAATCTGTCCTGCCTGAGCACTGCTGTAATATTTTCCCTAACAAGCAATGCTACTCCCCTACCTTTCATTCCTCTGCCTCGATCACATCTGAAACATCGGAACCCTGGAATATTAAACTGCTAGTCCTGTCCCTCCTGTAGCCAAGTTTCACTAATTGCTACAACATCATAATTCCACGTGTCAATCCAGGCCCTCAACTCATCCGCGTTCCCCGCAATACTCCTAGCATTGAAATATATACACCTCAGAAGATTTTTACCACCACTTACAACCTTTCTATCAGCGGATTTGCTTAAACTTTCAACATCATTTTTTGAGATGACTACCTTTGCGGTCCTGCTGCTTAACTTCCTTCCTAACTCCCTGTACTCTTTTTTCAGGACCTCTTCCCTTTTCCTATCTATGTCATTAGTACAAATATGTACCACGACCTCTGGCTGTTCTCCCTCCCACTGCACGTTATGAAGGACAAAACAATACACCTTGTTAATAAGACTATCAACCCGTAGCTAGGTTGATGGAGATTGAACCCAAAGTCCTTTTTTCCTCCGTATTGCCAAAAATCCTGCGATTAATCCCGTATTCTGCTTTCAAGTTCAATCTTCAAAGTGAATCAGGTCATGCTTTTCCAGATTGAAATCCATCTGAAACTTCTTGGTCCAGCTCTGCATCCTACCAATGCCCTAATGTCTCATACAGACTTGCTCGACCAGCAACCCATCCAAATCATTTGTAAAAACCGCAAATAACCGGGGTCCCAGAACCCTGCAGTGAATCACTAGATGCAGAATACGCTGGATCTAAAACCACCCTCTTCCTTCTTAGTGCAAGCCGATTCTGAGACCACGCATGCAAGTTTTTCTGAATCCTATATCTCTTGATTTTCTGAATGAGCGTACCATGGCAATCCTTAACCAAGTGCCTGACTAAACCCACATATACCACATGTACTGCTTTTCCCTCATAAATATGCTTTGCAATGTCCTCGAGGAATTAAATTCGGCTCGTGGTGCATGAGCTGCCCCTCATAAAAGCATACTGGATACCGTATCTCTAATCGGACTGTGCTTCTCCAAATATTCATGGATCAACTCTCTAAGAATCCTCTCCAATGAATTGCCCACCACTGAAGTAAGAATGATTGTTCTATAATCCTCAGCGTATACCAAACTCCCTTTCGTGAACAAAAGGACAATTATTTTCAACCTCCCTCATCTGATGCAGCAATATGTTACCACAATGCCCGTCGTAACCCGGTGCATATGCCGTCTATTCCCGGGGACCTGTGATCAGAATGTTACACCGCGTTTCCTTCCTTAACGTTGAAATATTCTAGCATATCACTTTGTTTTACGTCCGTCTCACTGGCGTATGTCAAGTATTCATTGCTGGTCTTCTCTACTTCCTCCAACTCTTGGCAAATATTTCCTCTTCTATCCCTGATATGTTCCATCCTCTAAATCGTCATCCTCCTTTTCTTGACATATGTGTGGAATGCTTTGGGAGTGGAATGCAGGTGGAGTTCCTTAATCTTACTCGACAAGACATTTTTCTTCGCCGTTTCAGCTCCCTAAATCCCTATTAACTCTTTGGATTCCTGTCTGATCATTGCTTCCTAAATCTTAAGCAGCTTCATTCTTTCTCTTGACTAGATGTTCTACATATCTTGTCAACAATTTTCCTTCATTCTGTTATCCCTTTCCTGCCTGAATGGCACAAACCGAACTAACACCCCTTGAAGTGCTTCATAATCAACGTCCACTTTTCCGTTTTGAATTTCCATGAGTACATTTGTTCCCAATTTATACTCCCAATTTCCTGCCTAAAAGCATTATAATAAACGCCCCCTCAATTAAAAAATATCCTGTACCAGTCTAATTCGACGTTCTCCATCCCCCTCTCCGGAATCGGCTGTACTATGTTATTGAAATCACGGATACAAGGTTGAGTACAAAGATTACTGAGAGTGATGCAAGTGAAGTAGGCGAGCGGCATTGCTGATTAGAGAAAGCATCACAAAAGTATGTGAAAGTATGCGGGAGGGATCGTCAAACTGGAACGCATCGGCAGAACTTAGGAATTATTGAGCTTGCAGACTTTGGACAATAGACAATAGAGAATAGGTGCAGGAGTAGACCATTCGGCCCTTCGAGCCAGCACCGCCATTCACTGTGATCATGGCTGATCATCCACAATCAGTACCCGTTCCTGCCTTCTCCCCATATCCCTTGACTCCACTATCCTTAAGAGCTCTATCTAACTCTTTCTTGAAAGCATCCAGAGAATTGGCCTCCACTGCCTTCTGAGGCAGAGCATTCCACAGATCCACGACTCTCTGTGTGAAAAAGTTTTTCCTCAACTCCGTCCTAAATGGCTTATCCCTTATTCTTAAACTGTAGCCTCTGGTTCTGGACTCCCCCAACAACAGGAACATGTTTCCTGCCTCTAGTGTGTCCAATCCCTTAATAATCTTATACTTTTCAATCAGATCCCCTCTCATCCTTCTAAATTCCAGTGTATACAAACCCAGTCACCGGTTTATGTGATGGTTTTCCCACTATTTAGCGTGGATTACAAGAACAGATATGCACGGAAAATAGGAATAATCTGATAGCAGCGATGATCTTAACTTTCCTCAGTATAATGGGATTAAAAGGATTAAAAGGTGCGTTGTTTGTTATGTACATCCAAGAAGGAATTCCTGAACAAAATGCAAACTGTACTTCCAGACAAGGCTCTGTATCTGAGCTTAAGTTAAAGGAAAAACTTGTCAGGTGCTGGAAGTACTAGTTCGAGAACACTTTGGAAACAGCAGCCACAGATTTAAAAGTTTCCAGATATTATGGAAAGAGAGAAGGTTGACCAAATTGGCGTCCTCACTTGGGGGGGGGGGGCGGGAACAGATGTCAAAGATGAAAGACAGGAAGAGGCAGAGGTCAATTGCGAGCAGGTGCCTAAGGGAGAAACTAAAGCTGATAAGCGGAAGTGGCAGAAGATGCAGTTATCAGGGATTCAATGCCAGCATGTTCTGGCAAAATTAAAATGCAGAGGTGGAAAGGTTAGTCAACTCGTATGACAAATACTATTGAAGGATTGTTCATCAAAAAGGAATGGTAGAACATGTATAAGAAACATTGCTCAAGCGGTTACTTTGTGCACGGTAGTACATAAGAAGAAAATTAGTGGAAAACAGAGGTAATAAAATCAACTTTTCAAGATCAAAAAGGCGCCCGAAAAATATTCCAACGAATGAATGTAGCCAAATCCTAAATCAACAATTGTTCTCCACGTAAACTATGGAAAAGGGCATAGAGTATAGTGAATTTGTGAAGGGACATGCTGATTGTACAATGCAAGTTTTAAAGAGGTGGAGGTATTACATATGTTGGATTATATACGGATGAATATTTCCGATAGCTATGTATGATCCACCCCAGAATGCCACGTTAAGGAACCGAAAGAAACTTCTCGTCTTCATTCGACATAAGTGAGGTATCAGAAGAGCTGAAGAAACTAGTGTTATTCCTTTATTTAAAAAAAAAATGAGCAGGAGTAAGTCAGGCTACACAATAGCCGTGAACCTTACTTCATTCTTTGGTAATGATTGTGGACAATTCGAAGGGACAAGAGATATTAATTCGGAAGGTTAAGAACTGGTTAGGGATGGTCTACATAGCATTGAAAGGGGATATCCAATCCAACAAAACTGACTTTGTTTTTGAGAAGATGACCAATAGCATTGATGAAGATAGACTGGTAGATGTTTTCTATGATAGCCTTTATTTAGATGGCATCATTTCGTTAGACATATGATATATAACATAGAGCAGTATAGCGCGTTAAAGACCATTAGGCCCACGATACCATTTCGAAATTTACTTGCATCTTCTCCCCTTTCCCTCCCACATCTCCCACAGTGATACTCTCTGTGTAAAAAGAACACTTCTGAAATCAACCCATGATTTTCTTGAATCAGCTTCAAATTACACCCCGTCGCATTAAACATTTCTTACCTGGGAAAACCTCTCTATCAGCCCATTTTATCTATACCTCTTATCATCTTGTACAAGTCTAAAAGTCACCTCTTGTCCTCCTTCACACCAATCTGAAAATCTATAACTCACATCGCATATTCTCATGCGTCATGTTCTCCCATCAAGGAAGAATCCTGGTAAATTTCTTCTGCACCCTTTCTAAGGCTTCCACATTTTTTCTATAATGAGGCGAGCGGAGCTGAAGGCAATACTCCAAGTGCAGTCTAATTAGTGTTTTATAGTATTGTAACATTAACTCGCAGCTCTGAACAAAATAGAACTTCTCAATCACGGTTGCAGCTCTTGTGACACTTTTAAGGGATCTATGGGCATGAACCCAATAATCTCTCTTTTCCTTCCAACTACTAAGAATCCTCCCTTATAACCTGCATTCAAATTGTGTCACTTCACATTTGTCCGGCATTGACATCCACCTGCCACTTCTCAGTCTGCCTCTGCATCTTATCAATGTTCCGTTGAAATAAATTTAACACATTCCAATATGGTAGACCTGTCCAAAAAATTAGAGCCTATGAAGGACAAAATACGAGCTGGACATTTTCTAAATTTGTCTGGGTAATATGAATCAGAGTGTATCTCTGGAGAAATTTTCTGATGGAATTTAATCCGTAAAATTGGAAGTTGATGCATGTTTATAACGCAAATAGGAAAATCACAGAATATAAGATTCAGGAGCATACGTAATATTTGTGATTCAGATTAATTCAGAGAGAGTAATGTTTGGAGTGAATTCAGAAGTCCGACGGACCAGATCATTTGCTTTCCACTACTATAGCCTTTTAACTCCATAATTGCATTTACTGGGAAATATTGTGTTCACGAAATATTTCTGGAATTACCACTAGAATCTTGATCTACAACATTTCAAAAATAATATTCAGTGCCTCTTGCTGAACGCTAACAAGACAAGAACAATAGGTTCGGTCCTCACTGTGGCAGAAATTAGTCTGAAATCAATATCCATTGTTATCTTACAATGAACAAAATGTTACTGCCGTCCCGCTGACGATAGGTATATGTATAAAAAGGAGCAACTTTGACTATGTCTAAATTATAGTCGAATGACAGGAAAGGCGAAATGGCAATTCAGTCTATGCTTTGATTCCGACATCAAACACCCACCTATACGAATTTCATCTCCCACACTCACATTCCGGACACCCCCGAGTCTACACACTTGCCATCAAGTAAGTTTGAAGCAGTGCAGAGTAGCCTGCAATCAACTAAATATTTAGCATGTAAATGGAAGTTTGAACAGCCAGGCGAAATACCTCAAGTCATATAGAGAGCATTTAAATTCCACACAGGAACGTCTGAAGTAAATAATGGAACTTGTCTCTTTGGAACCAACATCTGTTCTATACCGCCGTAAAGCTACGTCCGCACCAACAATTACGGAACTCTCGTCAGAATCTAAATGCGTTCAATATGTAAAATTTCGAAATAAAAAAGAGATAACTTTAAATGTCTAACATTTCATTGCAAGCAACGTAGACATCAGAAATGATCAAATGCAGTAAAACTATTGCCTGAAAGAAGGGAATTGACAATGGGTACATTACTTCTGTTACGTTGCTTTACAGAGAATAGCAGTGACTTCCTTTTGATCAAGTGCCAAGTAAACTAAAATTACAAGATGAGCTTCTTTTCAAGTTTAACTACTGTAAACAATTACCTTAAAAAAACTCAATTGTATGCATCACTCCATACAAACAGCAATATATCTACATATCTTAGTCAACACTACATATCTTTATCGTTGTCTGTTGTGTGTTCTATGAAACTTACACCTGGGTTTAAGTAAGAACTGCAGGGCAAATCAGTTGTAAAATTATTTTCCTGAACCACAAGCGCTTAAATTATCCAGAGGCAACGTGGGATGATACGGTTTTAAAAACAAGAAATCGCTCCTAGATGAAGCAGGTGAGAGCGTAACAGTGTAATTATGCGATTCCCGAATTGGCAAAGTCCGTCCAACACCTACATAATTCAGAATTTCTTTTGGCACAGCTGTGCGATTAAAGTCGCTGGATGAATGCTCCCAACCGCAGCAGCACGTTCTAGCATTATAATCATAAATATTTCTATCTTGGCTGCACTTTAGAATGACCAGCAAAACAATCACTACTAGAAATATACAAGATGTTGATCCCAACGTAACAATCAAGGTCAGATGTAAGTCTGAAAAATCAACATTATCTTTTGGCTTATTTGTTAATTCAGAAAAGCTTTCGGTAGCATTGTGCAGGAATGAAAACAGAGCAGTAGCGGTACTGGAGAGACTTGGTTGTCCATTGTCTTTCACCAAGATTAAAAGTCGATGCTTATGACTATCATCATTGTTAAACTTTCGGGAGATTCTAATTTCTCCAGAAAGAAATCCCACAGTGAACAAACTACGATCTGTAGCTTCCAAAAGTTGGTACGAAAGGCGGGCGTTCTGTCCTGAATCTGCATCAGTTGCAATTATTCGGGAAACAACCAAGCCTGGAAATGCTGACTGGGGTACAATCTGAGTCGCCGCGGAATTGTTCCATTTAGATGGCGATACTATCACTGGAGCATTGTCATTTTGATCTAAGATCACCACATTCACCGTGGCGGTGCTGCTCATTACAGGTGATCCACAATCAGAGGCTTGAACTTTGAATTGAAACTTCTTCAATTTTTCATAGTCCATGGAGCGCAGTGCGTAAACATTCCCACTTTCTGAGTTAATAGATACCGCGCCAGACAAATAAGCATCTCCCATGGGGCTCTCCACGAGGGAATACAATACTTCGCTATTCTTGTCAAAATCGGAGTCAAAAGCTGTAACAGTAAGTATAGATCCACCTGGTCTATTATTTTCCATGAGAAACGCCTGATACGATGACTGAGTAAACCTTGGTACGTTATCATTAACATCTGAGACTGAAATGAATAACGTCCTGTTTGCTGAAAGAGAGGGCTGCCCTGCATCCCAAGCTGTAATAGAGATATTATAGGACGAAGTGCTTTCTCGATCTAATGCATCGTTAATTACTAACTTGAACTGGTTGTTCAAAGACTTCTGAAGTTTAAAGGGGATATTCGATTGAAGTCGACAACGAACTTGTCCATTCTCACGAGCATCACGATCTATGACATTTATTATAGCGACTACAGTCCCGATGTCGTCATCTTCACGCACATTGTTGGCTACGGATGTTACCTTTATTTCCGGAGCGTTATCATTAACGTCAATTAATTCAACGATGATTGTGGCGCGCCCGCTTAATGCCGGTGAACCTTTGTCTACAGCTTGTACCTCAATATCATAAACGTTTTCTGTTTCATAGTCTAGAGATCCATTCACATAAATCTGTCCCGTTTCTGAGTCTAAATTGAACAACCCTTGAAATCTTTGATCAACGTGTGGGCTGAAAGAGTATTTAACCTCACCATTTTTTCCTTCATCTAAATCAGCAGCGTTTATCGTGGTCACTATAGTACCGGCAGGTGCATTCTCCACAACATTAGCCCTATATGTTTGATGACTAAAGGTGGGAGCGTTATCATTGACGTCTTGTACAGAAATAATAATTTTCGCTGTACCAGATCTTGGAGGAATCCCACCGTCAATGGCCGTCAGTATTAGTTGGAATTCGGACTGCTGTTCGCGGTCTAGCGGTTTTTCTAGTATCAGCACTGCAGTTTTACTCCCATCGGCTGTGTTTTGTTCCTTCAAACGGAAGTGTTCATTTGAGCTCATTTGATATGACATTACTGTATTGGTTCCCACATCCGTGTCCTGCGCTCTCTCTAGAGCAAAGAGCTCACCCGTTGCGGTAAATTCAGAGACTTCTGAATAGTATTCCTTCTCTGTAAATCTGGGCGCATTATCGTTTATATCCAATATTTCCACTTCAATCCCATGCAACTCTAACGGATTTTCTAAAACTGCATCATAAGAAACAAAACAAGGCGACAGTTGCTTGCAGATGTCGTCCCTGTCGATTCGCTCGTTCACAACTAAAATGCCATTATTCATGTTTACCTTCAATAACTGAATCGCATCATCGGCGACCAGCTTCAATTTTCGAGTGATGAGTTCTCGAATGCTTAGGCCTAAATCCTCAGCGATGTTGCCAACAAAGGCACCGAGCTCCAATTCCTCGGGAATCGAGTACCGAATTTGTCCGCAAACAATGTCCAATACGCACATAAGGTGAAAGAAAGACAATCCTTTTCTGACTACTATCGCCATTGTTCCGGTTAAACTAATCAATTTACCCTGGAACTTCCATTAATCTTTGCAGAACTAAATACGAAATGCGACAGGAGAAAATAGCGGTCTAAATTTAGTATTAATGCAATTTAGAGCAGAGGGGTTCTAATGAACCTAGCTCGGCGATAAAACAGTGAGCGTTTGCTGTCCTCTCCCTTGTGTTCCAAGCGCAGTAATGCTGGAGGATGAGGAGGTTAAGAAAGAAGGTGTAGATCTCTCGCAACGCTGGGGTTTCTGATTGGTAGACAGCGACACAAAGAGTCCTTATCCATTACTGCACCAAATATTTCTTAAAGCTGGTCTTCCAGAAATTGAATCTCTCTTATTTAATAGTGCGCAACTAAAATTCTCACGAGCGTTTGAAGCTTCCCGAGATTATCGCTTTATGCGTCGGTTATTTGAAGTTTCGGCTAATTACGTAATTTTAAAGCTCTTACAATTATTGAAATAATGTAGGCCGAAGGGTTTTTAGTATGTTACACTCTTCTATTTTTTGCACAATATATGAATCATGATAAGCGTTGATTTCGTACCAGACTAGTATTTCACCAGCGTTGCCAGGTGTTAGTTAGATGACAAGGGCAATGTCCTGAAAACATTAGGAATGTCCGAATTAGTTGCAGTTTCTAACTTCGAATATACGATAAATACTGTTCGAGATGGTTGAACTGTAGGAATGTTTATATGGAATACGACCCGGCGCTTTCCGGTTTTCTGAAATTTTAGCGAAAAATTTAGCTTCGGATAGCTGGCAGGATTTTATTTATATTCGAGTTCCTTAGTTCCCAAGGCGCAGGGATATATAATAAAAGTCATATGAAGACCTCGGGCCAAATTGGACCCAGCGTGAATCCAAAGCAGGTTTTACGAAAATGATCTCGGGAATGAAAGATTAACATGTGATGAGCGGATAATGGATCTGGCCCTGTATTCGCTGCACTTTAGGAGAAGCAAAAGGAGTACCACCTTGAAACTTATCGAATATTGAAAGGCCCAGATAAAGTGTACTTAGAGAGACTGATCCCTATAGTGGGAATATACAAAGACAAGTGAGCACAGCTTCAAAACAGAATGACAGAGATGAGAAGGAATTTCTGTAGCATCAGGGCGGCAGCTCTGTGGAATTCATTGACCAAAAGGACCGTGGAGGCTGTCATTGACTCTGCTTAAAAGCGAACATTGATAGATATGTAATCAGTATGGGTGCTAAATGTTGTGGAAATGTAGGATGATGGGATTAAGAGGGATACTAATGTCCGACATGAATATTTGTCCAGCTATAAAACTTTCTCTTTTGGTATAAATATGCACGTTTCATATCTGGACATATCTGAGCCCAGCTCTGCCTCTTGTCAATGTCCTGTTGTGACCAACGACAACATTCTACGCTATTCATAACTCCAGCTCCATCGTATAATCTGAAAACTAACTAACCTATCCTTTCTCTACCTCAGCTATTCCATTTAAACTATCACAAAGTTCAGGGGTCCCAGAATCAATTCCTGCGGAACACCACAGATCGTCGACCTTCAAGCAGAATGCACTCCATCTATAATCACTCTCTGTTTTCAAGGAGAAAACACAATTTTATATCCACAAGGCCTCTTCACATTCAGAATTAGTCTGCCGTAAGGTGCGTTAATCAACGACTTACTAAAATCCAAATACACCACACCCACCTCTGTACCTTCACAATTGTGATATATTACACCCTGAAAAAATTCCAAGAGGCTCAGGAGGAATGTCCTGCTTCTCACAAAGCGATGCTGACTAATTCTAATCAGACGATGCGTCTGCAAATACTCGAAAATGCTGTCTCTAAAAATCTTCTGCAATAATTTGCCCCCGCCCCCGCTAAAACAAACCTTACTCGTCTGTAATTTGCTGTGTTATCGCTACTCCCTTTCTTGATGAAACGACTAAATTCTGATCACTCGACTGATGTGGTACTACTTCTGTGGCCAGTGAGGACAAAAAAAAATCATTGCCAATGGTGATAATCTCTTCCTTCACTTCGTTTAGAATCCTGTGGTGTATCCATTCCAGCCCCGGGGACTAATATAGCCTGATGGTTTTAAACATTCCAGAAAATCCTCTTTCTTTACGTTGATATGTTCTAACATACTGTTTGTTTTATTCTGACCTCATAAATGTCAAGGGCCCTCTCACTGGTGAAAACATAAGCAACGTGTTCATAAAGGATCTGTCATATACCCTGCAAATCCAGGCAAATGTTTCCTCTTCTGTCCTTGATTGGTCCTACCCTCTCTCTTGTTATCCTCCTGTTCTTCACAGACGTGTAGAACATTTTGAGTTTTCCCTAACCCTGTTCACCAATGTCTTTTCAGACATCCTACTAGCACGTCTGAGTCCATTCCCAACTCCGTCTTGGCTAACTGGTAACTATCTATAGCATTGTTCCATCCTTGCTTCCTGAACCATAAGGGAACTTCCTTCCACCTTTTGACCTGTTGACAAATACGGTTCCTTTATTTTACCATCTTTTTCCTGCGTCAATATATCAAAACTATCCAGAACCCCATGCAGGAACTCCCTAAATAACCTGCACAGTTCCGTTGTGCAATTCCCTGAGTGGATCGATTCTCAATTTATGCATCAATGTTTCTGCCTAACAATATCAATATAACAATACAACAATGCCCTTCCTATTAAATACTGTCCCATGTCATCTGCTGCTATCCCTCTACATGGCTATAGTAAATGCCAATTAGTTGTTGTCAGTGATTGCGAAATGCTCATCAGACGAGAAATATGATTTCTGAAAAGGTTTATTGGCTAGTACTAGATGCTTTATGGGCTCTACTCTAGTCGATCTGTCCACATGCTGCGTCAGGAGCCCTTCTTGGGAACACCTATCAAATGCTGCTCCATCTAAGTGTTTTGCACTATGGAGCTCTCAATCCATAGTGCAAAATAGGGACATTGAAATCACCCATGGAAAGAAACCTGTTAGTTTGCACCTTTCAAAAAACGGGCTGCCCGTCTGTTCCTCAGAAACTCCGTCGCTATTGGGGTGTGGTGTGTATAATATTCGGTCCAGATTGATTGCTCCCTTTATGACTTCCACTCATATGTCATGAGGATCTCAGCCCGAAACCTGGACTGTCATTTCCATCCAGAAGTAAATCTCGCAGGTCTAACTTAATGAGTTCCTACAGAATTCTATGGGTGTATTTCCTCTCCTGGATCCGTATGAGCTGAAGATTGCATTTCTATCCCTGGAGCATTATCAGTGATGTCAGTGAATGAAACACGACTTTTGTATTCACCACAAATGCATGTAGGCATTTATCCTAAATATGCAACTGTACAATAGCTACTGTTCTTCAACTCTGATCGGTCCAGTTTTCAGATCTCAGCTGACCAATTCTTGCGTGGTTTGCTATGTAAAGGAATACATTTACAGGCTATCTGCACCTTCATCAAGATCAGCAATACTGAAGTGTGCCACAAGCGTCCATTTAGGAGCATTTTCTTATAATTCATGTTCATTTACAGACGCATCCTTGCACAAATTTGCGAGTGATGATAATTCAGGCACTACTCGTTCTCTGTTGCAAATTAACTTTCATGTGCTTGCTTATCTTTTCATAGCAATACCTATTTGTGTGTAATTGTTCAATATTTATTCAGTACTGTGTAGATAATATGTAGGCTCTGTATGTTACTGAACGTTTCTCTGAGCGTTGCATACGTCACTGAAGTGACGATTTTATCGTCTACTTCTTATCACTGGAAAATTCCTTATCGGAACTATTTTTTAGTGTCAGACGAACACGACCTCTTCTTCTTCTTCTTCTTCTTCTTCTTCTTCTTCTTCTTCTTCTTCTTCTTCTTCTTCTTCTTCTTCTTCTTCTTCTTCTTCGTTCTTTGTTCTCTTCCTTCCTTACAGTACGTTGGTTATTCTAAATTTCTTGTTACGATCACCCAAGAGCACTGCTATAACCACAAGTTTTATTCCTCATTCCGGACTTCCGAAGAACATTCGGAGCATAACATCCAACTCCAACACTGTCACGTAGTTGGCAGGATGGTTGAAAATATTTAAAGACATGAAAGAATCCTCGATGAACGGCAAAGTTTCAGTGCGCAGAATTAACAGGGGATTATCCATTCCTCGCATCGTCACCGAATTCTTACTTAAATCTACAATTTTGAAGAATTCAACGGGTGAAGGGAACATCTTTTCTTCTTTAATCTATTTTGGTTCAGTTAAAAGTTATTGGTGCTGGTCGATTGTACATAGTCCATTAACTAAAATTTGAAGAACTGGTCGACTATGTATTAATTGTCTGAATTTCGGCAATGCGATCTGGTAATGTAGGGTTGAATTTCGGTTGCAATCTACTGACTCAGCCAATAATGTTCCCCACGTGTAGTAGGAGATTTAAACGAGATTTAACGCCATTAGAAAATTAGAGCAAATTATTACAGAAGAAGGGGGAACTGAACCTTCAGTTATTTTGTGTGGACAGATGACTGATGGTTTGGGTTTTTACCTGAACAAGAAACTGGTTAAGATTAATTAAGAAATCATAAATAAATATACCAATAATGTGATGGTCTAATGGAATTTCACCATTGTTGATATGGGGTAAGATTCAGAGAATGTCCGAGGAACGTGGGCAAAAATACAGGATGGACGTTAGCAGTCTTATCACAGTGTATACAAAAGAGATGTGCTTGGTTAGGTGACCAATGTGGTAAAAAAAAAAGATCAAATAAACTTGTTATCTGAAGAAATAAAAACTGGAAAGGAAAGTTGTGCAAAGTACGAAGTCAGTATGAAAGAGACAGCAAGGCGTTTTAACAAAAGCTGAGCAATTGTGAGCATCGAGAGAACAGAATAAATGTAATCGGATCGAAATGCACTCTGCATAGCTGAAGCATAAACTGGAGCAGAATAAAGCACACAGCAACTTGTTGGGGGGGGGGGTGCTAAAGGCCATGTGAAAAGTGTGCCCCTGCCATTAGCCCTCCTTATTGGGAGAGACTTCATATATCGGACAATACTCTGAAGCAGCTCTACCATTGAAAATCGGATGACCTGATACAGATTCTACAACGACCTCTTGCGATTCAAGTGATGATAACAGGAACACTAGTGGTAGCAGCCAAGTCTCAACTTGATACAATAAAGACCAAACAATTGAAGGCACGCAAGAGTGATGATGGATGCTATGATACTTGGCAGGTAGTTTCGGAACGACCAACGGAAATGGAAAATATTTTAAAAAAGTGCACAGATGTTTTGCATCCCAGTCAACGGAGTCTCAAAGGCTTCAGCGGAACCTCAACATATTAAGGACATACACAGCCTACCTCCACAAGATAGCATGCAACATACAGGCTAATTTGTTTCCTTCATCGTCAATCATTTGACTCGTAGATTTGATATGCCCATAGGAGATGATAAGCAAAATCTATAACGTGATTGGAATGTCATTAAGAAGTGTTTGAGAGGACCGAAGTCTGTCAAAGTCTAACCCTACATCACCGAAGTGGGAGGTAGAGACGGGATAGGTCAAGTTAAGTTAAGTCAATTTTTATTGTCAGTTCGACCATAACTACTGGTACAGTACACAGTAAAAACGAGACAAAGTTTTTCTGACTATGGTTCTACATGAAACATACAAAAACTACATTGAACTACGTAAAACAACACAAAAGCTACACTAGACTACAGATCTACACAGGACTGCATAAAGTGCACAAAACAGTGCAGGCATAACAATAAATTATAAACAAGAGAATAGGTACAGTAGAGGGCAGCAGATTGCCGTGAGTCCAGGCTCTGGGTATTGAAGAGTCTGATGGCTTGGGGGAAGAAACTGTTACATAGTCTGGTCGTGAGAGCCCGAATGTTTCGGTGCCTTTTGCCAGATGGCAGGAGGGAGAAAGGTTTGTATGAGGGGTGTGTGGAATCCTTCATAATGCTGTTTGTTTAACGGATGCAGCGTGTGGTGTAAATGTCTATAATGCCGGGAAGAGAGACCCCGATGATCTTCTCAGCTGACCTCACTATACGCTGCAGGATCTTGCGATCCGAGATGGTACAATTTTCGAACCAGGTAGCGATGCAGTTGCCCAGGAAGCTCTCAATACAACATTTGTAGAATGTGGTGAGGATGGGCGGTGGGAGATGGACTTCTCTGAGCCTTCGCAGAATGTAGAGCCGCTGCTGGGCTTTCTTTGCTATGGGACTGGTGTTGAGGGACCAGGTGAGAATCTCTGCGAGGTGAAAACCAAGAAATCTGGTGCTTAATGATCTCTCCGGAGAAGTCGTCAAAGTTCAGCAGAGAGTGGTGACTCCGTGCCCTCCTGAAGTCAACACCCATCTCCTTTGTTTTGTTTACATTCACAGACAGGTTGCTGGCTATGTACCAGTCCGTTAGCCGCTGCACCTCCTCTCTGTATGCTGACTCATCGTTCTTGCTGATGAGACCCACCACGGTTATGTCATCGGCGAACTTGATAATGTGGTTCGAGCTGTGTGTTGCAGCACAGTCGTGGGTCAGCAGAGTGAACAGCAGTGGACTGAGCACACAGCCCTGGGGGGCGGGGGGCCGTGCTCACTGTGATGGTATTGGAGATGCTGCTTCCAATCCGGACTGACTGAGGTCTGCCAGTCAGGAAGTCTAGGATCCAGTTGCCGAGGGAGGTGTTCAGGCCCAGCAGGCTCAGCTTTCCAATCAGTTTCTGAGGGATAATTGTGTTGAATGCTGAGCTGAAGTATTTGAACAACATTCGAACGTACGTGTCTTTTTTGTCCAGTGGGTTTGGGCCAGGTGGAGGGTGATGGCAATGGCGTCGAATGTTGAACGGTTGGGACGGTATGCGAAATGCAGGGGATCCAGTGAGGGGGGCAGTGGGGTCCTAATGTGCCTCATGACGAGCCTCTCGAAATACTTCATGATGATGGACTGAGTGCGACGGGACTGTAGTCCTTGAGGAAGGGCACTGAAGACTTCTTCGGCACGGGGACGATGGAGGCGGCCTTAAAGCACGTAGGAACGATTGCGTTGCTCAGGGAGATGTTGAAGATGTCAGTGAGAATCTCAGCTAGCTGATCTACACATCCTCTAGGCACTCTTCCAGGAATATTGTCTGGTCCAGCAGCCTTCCGTGGGTTGACCCTGCATAGGGTTTTCCTCACATCGGCCACGGTAAGACACAGCTCCTGGTCGTTTGGAGGAGGGGTGGTCTTTCTCGCCGTCACGTCATTTGCCGCCTCAAAACGAGCCTAGAAGTTATTCAACGCATCTGGGAGGGAGGCATCCCCAGCACAGGCAGGTGGTGTTGTCTTGTAATTGGTGATGTCCTGTATGCCCTTCCACATGCGCCGCGTGTCGCCGCTGTCCTGGAATTGGCTGTGGATTCGCTGGGCGTGTGCAACCAACCAACAGGGATCTGATACAGCTGTATAGGTAAATATATTGTACAGTGGATAAAATGGATTACAGAAACATTGTTGAACTCCAACCATGCTGTCAGCTTTCGAGGAATGGGAGTAAAGGTCATTGACAGTCTATGCTCCATTTGGAGCGAAGGGCCCAGAAAGGAAGAATAGAACCTACAGCAGACTGAATAGAGAACTGCGAAGTCTTTGAAGAATGTGAGGGTACTTCAGAACAATGGGGTTGGGCTACTCAGGAGCTCCATTTGTAAAGGAAGATTCTATCTGAATATAGTCCACTGGTTTGTATCTTTACAGCTGTGAGAATAGAACAGCCAACGCTCGTTTACCATGACAATAGATTAATATAGATTCTGATACACTGACCTGTTTTCTCGTCGACTGATTGAGTTATGTAAAAATATTCTATACAATAATATGGTTTTAAAATTGTTGTATGTGTAATATACTCTCCAGCTATGAAATAGTCAGATTTGGTACCACTGACATAATTACGACATTCAATCAGCTGTACTCGTGAGTTAACACTTAAGTACCGAGTTCCAGGTTAACAATGATGGAAGCATGATGCTGGAGGTACCTTCAGTTTGTCAATGGAATTAGATTCGCTTTTCTTTATTGTATATGGTTCTTGCTTGTGAGGGGATACAAAGCTTCCTTTATCACTTATTACTACAAACGTGTTGTTATAGAATACGAAATAAAGTGGTTCAAAATATTATAAATAAGATAGGAGGATACCCAGAGTATGCACATCATCGGGTGACTCCAATGCATGCACAGTCCTTGTTTATATGATTTTCTGAATGTGCGCAGTACATACCTACTAATGGATGCAAAATACACTCATTGGCCACTTTATTAGACACACTAGTGGCAACAGTTGTGGTCTTTTGCTGCTGTAAGCCATTCACGTCACGTTTCGATGTGATGCGCGTTCAGAAATGCTCTTGTGTACACCACTGCTGTAACGTGTGTTTATTACAGTTGCTGTCGCCTTCCTATGAGCTTAAACCAACCTGGACATTCTTCTCTGAACTCCCTTATTAACAAGGAAGTTTCGCTTACAGAATTGACTCTCATTGGATTTTTAAATTGTTTATCTTATTCGATTCTCTGTAAGTTATAAAGATTGATGTGCGTGACAATCCCAGGCAATCTTTATTTTCTGAAATATTCAAAACATCCCATCTAACAGCTATAATTATTCTACAGTCGAAGTGACTTTGGTCACATTAATTCCGATTCCGATATTTGGTCTGAACAGTAACTGAACCAGGTAATCACGTCTGCATGTTTTTATGCATTGAATTGATGCCCTATAATTAGCTGATTGGATATTTACATTAACGAGAGGAGTATCCAATAAAGTGCACACAATGTAAATTTAAAAAAAATCAAATTGACATATTTAGATCACATTAAGTCTCCACTACAGAGGGCAGAGTGCAATATCAAAAAAAAAAGAGTAAAGCTTCTAAGGTCTTCGCCATGCAATTCTCAGCAATATATCAGTGGAACATCCGCAGAGATTTTATCATAACATAAGACTGCTGCAAAGTAGATGGTTTCATATGAGAATGGCAACCAAGTGGAAGTAAATGGAGAAAAAAATTGAACTGAGTATTATATTGAATGGTGACGCCGAGGAAACAAATACAGGCGAAAAATATCATTCATGATTTATAAACGGTGAGGGTTATACTGTCCCGAAGTATTGATGAAAGTTTTGATGCTTTCGATAGCATAAGTCAGACAGGGAACACTACATTTCCGGGATTGCAGCACGGACGTGTGCTCAATCTTTGAAGTATGTCAATCTGTTGTACTTTATTACAAAAGCCCCTGGCCACGCCCCATTTCTGAACTCAACAAGGGAGACAAGTAATTAAGACAACTTGATGTTCTTCGTTCGTGGATTCTGCACTTCGCCTGATGGGGCAAACAAAAATTCTAATCTTAATGTTATTGGAAAACTACACCTGCCGGCAACCCGAGTAATAGTCTGATAATTGATTGTGACTTTTCTATCAAACGTCAGGCATATTTCAAAAACCTTAACAAAATGTTCTAGTGATTGTTTAAAAAGATACTAATACTTATTTTCCATTTACTGTATTAAATGTGTTTAAGACTATTCAGGTTTTTTTTCTAAATTTTGTGGTCATTTTTTCTCTTTCCTCTCTGTTTTGAAATCCATTGAAAAATTTTGATGATGACTAATCTCTGCAATAATTTGGAAAGATAATGTAACATACTTGCAATTTATCGTCTCTGTTAATCATTCAAATGAGAATGTCGTGAACAGGATCGGCAAGTTTGCACATACCAACAGGTTTCCGTTTATTTATTTTTAATTAGAGATACTGAGTGAAATTAGTCATTCTGCACGATCCAGCAACCCCCGACAACCTCAATTTATCCCCAACTAACCAAATTTACAAAGACCAATTCACCTACAGTCATTGGACTGTGGTAGGATACCAGAGGATCAGGAGAAAATACATGCATTTCAAATAGAGGATGTACTGACTTCTTACAGAGTATCCCGGAAATGAAGTTAGAACATAGAACATAGAAATCTACAGCACATTACAGGCCTTTCGGCCCACAACATTGTGTCGACTATTTCACCTACTCTAGAAGCTGCCTAGAATTTCTCTAGCCCTCTATTTTACTAAGCTCCATGCACGTATCTTAAAAGACCCTATCGTAGCAGTTTCCACCACTGCCGCCGGCAGTGCATTTCACCCACACAACTCTATCTGTTTGAAAAACTTACCCCTGACATCCTTTCAGTACCTATTTTCAAGCACCTTAAAACTATGCCCCCGTGTTAACGATTTCAGCCTGGGAAAAAAGTCTCTGGCTATCCACACGATCAATGCACCTCATCATCTTATGCACATCTCTGAGGTTACCTCTCATCCTCCGTCACTCCAAAGAGAAAAGGCCAAATTCACTCAACCTACTCTCATAAGGTATACCCTACAATCCAGGCAACATCCTTGTAAATATCCTCTACAGTCTCTCGATAGTATCCACATCCTTCCTGTAATGAGGTGACCAGATCTGAACACAGTACTCCAAATGGGGTCAGACTATGGTCTTATATATCTGTAACATTACCTCACGGCTCTTGAACTTACTCCTTCGGTTGCTAAATGCCACTATACCATACGCCTTCGTAACAACACTGTCAACCTGCGCCGCAGCCTTGAGTGTCCTATGGACACCGATCCAAAGATCCCTCTGATCTATCACACTGCCAGCAGTCTTACCATAAATATTATACTTTGTGTTCAAATTTGACCAACCATAATGAACCACTTCGCACTTATCTGATATGAAGTCCATCTGCCATTTCCCAGATCAGTTCTGTATCCTATCGATGTCCTCTTGTAACCTCTTACAACCCTACAGACTATCCACAAAATCCACAACTTTGTGTCATCAGTAAAACATACTAATCGAGCAACTACTGCGCAAGTGCGTGGTCGTCAGCCAGTTGGAACAGCAAGAAGTGTTTAAAAAAGAAGACAGCTTTACAGAGCAGAGGTCAGAGTAGAAGGAGACCGAGTAGGAGGGCTTTGGCTCAACGGGGCTTCGGCGATAACGGGTCGAGGCGAAGTAGGTTGCCTGTATAGAACAGAGACAGGAAGTATGTGTGTGAGGCCGGTGTGTTGTACAGGGTGTCAGATGCGGGAAGTCCGGGGGACTCCCAGACTCCCGAACGGCCAGATCTGCTCCAGATGCTTCGAGCTGCAGCTCCTTAGAGACCGGGCTAAGGAACTGGAGACGCAACTCAATGACCTTCGTTTGGTCATGGAGAGTGAGAAGGTGATAGAGAGGAGCTATAGGCAAGCAGTCATACCGGGGCCTCGGGAGATACATAAGTGGGAAACAGTCAGGATAGGGAAGGGCAAGAGTCAAATACTAAAGTGTACCCTTGTGGCTGTCTCCCTTAACAATAAGGACTCCTATTTGAGTACTGTTGGGGCGAATGGCGTACCTGGAAGAGGCAACAGTGGCCGCGCCTTTGGCACAGAGTCAGGCCCTGTGGCTCAGAAAGGTAGAGAAAGGAAGAGGATGGCAGCAGTGATAGGGGCCTCTATAGTAGGGGGCCAGATAGGCGATTCTGTGGACGCAGGGAAAAACACGGATAGTAGTTTGTCTCCCAGGTGCCAGGGTCCGGGATGTTTCTGAATGTGATCACGATATCCTAAAGTGGGAAGGAAAACAGCCAGAGGTCGTGGAACAAATTGATACTGACGACGTAGGTAGGAAAAGAGAGGAGGTCCTGAACACAGACGACTGAGAGTTAGGAAGGAAATTGAGAAGCAGGATGTCAAAGGTAATAATTTCGGGATTATTGCCTGTGCCACGTGACAGTGAAAATAGGAATAGAGTGAGGCGGGGATAAAGGCGTGGCTGAGGGATTGGAGCAGGGGGGCAGGAATTCAGATTTCTGGATCATTGGGACACCTTTTGGGGCAGGCAGGACCTGTACAAAAAGGACGGTTGCACCTGAATCAGAAGGTGACCAATATCCTGGCTGGGAGGTTTGCTAAGGTTATTGGGGAGAGTTTAAAGTAGAATTGCTGAAGGTTAGGAACGGAACTGAAGAGACCGAGGAAGTGGCGGTTCTTTCTCAAATAGAGAAAGCTGGAAGACATTTCGAGAGGGAAGGTAGCCAGGTGATAGAGAAGGAATGTGCTCAGACCGATCGTTTGAGATGTGTCTTTTTTAATGCAAGAAGTATCATGAACAAAGCGGATGAGGTTAGAGTATGGGTCAGTACTTGGAGCTGTGATGTTGTGGCCATTGCAAACACCTGGATGGTTCAGGGGCAGGGATGGTTACTTAGACTGCGAGGCTTTAGATGTTTCAGAAAGGACAGAGAGGGAGACAAAAGAGATGGGGGCGTGGCAGTCCTGATCGGAGATGGTGTCAGGGCTGCAGAAAAGTAAGAAGTCATGGTGGGATTGTCTTCTGAATCTCCGTGGCTGGAATTTAGCAACAGGAAAGGGTCAATAACTCTACTGGGGTATTTTATAGACTACCCAATAGTAACAGGGATATCCAGGAGCAGATAGGGAGACAGATTCTGGAAAGATGTAATAATAACAGGGTTGTCATTGTGGGAGATTGTAATTTCCTAAATTTTGATTGGCATCTTCCTAGAGGAAGGGTTTAGATGGGGCGGAGTTTGTTAGGTCTGTCCAGGAAGGTTTACTAACACAATATGTAGATAAGCTTACAAGCGGAGAGGCTGTACCTTATCTGGATCCACAAAGCACGGTCTCCTCGTATCCCAAGCCTCCTTACTTTCTCAATAAGCCTTGCCTGGGGTAGCTTATCAAATGACTTGCTGAATCCATATACACTACGTCTACTGCTCTACCTTCATCAATGCGTTTCATCAGATGCTCAAAAAATTCCATCAGGATCGTAAGGCACGACCTGCCTTTCACAAAGCCAAGCTGGCTATTCCAAATCATATTATGCCTCTCCAAAAGTTCATAAATCCTGCCTCTCAGGATCTTTTCCATCAACTTACCAACCACCGCTGTAGGTTATCCCCCAGAATTGCCAAGGTCTTTTTTCCCAGGTGAATACTGAAACAATGTATTCATTAAGTACCTCCGCTAACGAGTCCAACACCATGCCAACGTTTCCACTATCGCACCTAACTGGTTGTATTCTCACACGCTCATTCTCTTGCGCTTCATATACTTATAAAACTGTGTTAGTGGTGCAGTGGACTGTAATTAAGGCTATCAAAGCATACAGAGTGATATGGACTTGCAATGAAACTAGGCTGAAAGCTAGCAGATAGAATTCAATGAAGACAAATGTGAGGTGCTCCACTTTGGGATGACAAACTACCCTAAGATTTACAGAGTGAATTGTACAACACTGGAATGCACGATAGAACTGAAGAACTTGGGAATATAGATCTGTAATTCATGTGGCCTTCGAAAAGCAGTGTATTGTGTACAGGAATTGAGTTATTTTACCGAATTTGTACAAGACATTTTCAAGGCAGAATGTGGAGTACTGAGTGCGTTTTCGAGTCACCTACCTACATGAAAAAAGTCAAAACCCTTGAAAGAGTGCAGCAAAAATTTACAAGGGTGTTCTGGAGTGTTGAGAACATTCGGATTTTATTCTCCAAACCGCAAAATAACGTGCGGACATCTTAGTCAAAATTCAGATTATAACCATAATTATGCATGGTACAGTTAATTTCAAATGCATGTAGGCTTTTAATTTACCTTAGGTTGGATGCGATGAGAACCAGACAACTAGGTTTAAAGTGAAATGTGAGATATTTAACGGAATCTGAAGGGAATGTCTTCGCTCAGAAGGTGGTACGAGTGTAGAACGAGATGATAGCGGAAATGCTGCTCAGTGGTAACATCGATGAAAATTTTAGATAGGTACGTGGATCTGAGGGTTTGAATGGTTATGGTCCGGGTCAAAGGAGATGGGACTAGGAAGAAGATTGTGTTCGTATTGACTAGATGGGTGTGTTTGTTGAATTGAAGTAGCCTATGACCAGGACTCTATGATACTGATTGCTAAAATGATTGAAATGTAGATCTTTTTAGGCATGTTTCTTCCCTCGTTTTGTCGCTTCGACTTGTCCTGTTTGTGATGCTGACCATCGGATAGCACAAAACAAGTCTGTACCATTGCAGTGCTCCCTGTATATTTTTTCCCCAAATTTCGAAATAGCTGCATCAATATGTTTAAATATTCAGGTATTACAATGATTGAAGCGGAGCCATAACCTGCTGATTATATATGTGTTCCAGTTACAGAGTGGTGCACCATTACTTCGAAAAATTCTCTCTGCAGTTAAAGAAGATAATAGAGATTACACCAGTATGCGTCTTATAAATGAAACAAGGTATAGAAATCTGATATTTTATACAAAATCCAAGGAAAAAAATTGCGTTTTACTAACCAAGCTATTGTGTCCGTAAGTGACAATAGACTTTAGAGAAATCATAAATGTTTTAGAATTCTACAGAAGGGAATGCTGCTAAAGAAATGAAAGATTGCAGATGCAAGGCCGAGTGATGAAGACGAGATTATTGAGATACGAACAGAAAAGGCGAAGAGAATGTCATTTGCATGCTACTAAGACAGAGCAGAACTTGATTAAAGGAAGAAGGAGTTTATTCAGTGATAGAAAAAAAAGACATGGTTAGTAGATTAGCAGATAGGGAGTTGAAGTCACTTGCTGTTTGAGTAATAGATTAGTATGGAAATGTACGAGTAGATGGACGTGCAATAGCACACTTTCTCAAGCTGATGTGGAAATAAAGTACCAAATTATATCAATAAATTCTTGGATTTTGATTAACTGGGAAGTTCTTCAGATGACATAGCACAGAAATAACTGGTTGCATTTCCCCCAATGAACTGCATCATGCTGTGATTCCTTCATGGGTTCATTCAAATTTCATCAGTGCTCCTATATCTTCATTGATTGAAAATGGAAACATCCTGTATATTAAAACACTGCGCGAGGGACATCAGAGAGGAGTAGGGAAAGAATAGGGAAATAATTTAGCTTGACACTAGCTTCTCAGGTAAATGGGTGTAAGCAATAAACGCTGAACATAACAAGGCCACCGATTCTGAAACAACGTAGGATATACAAAGTTATTTTAAAATATGGAAGTGAAAATAAAGAAATATATATAAAATGTAGTCTCAAAAAGTATTACTTTATTTCTTTTCCCAGAAAACTTAAGAACAACTTTCATTAATGAGGTTTATTCTGCAATAGTTATTCATCAATTTTGCTTTTGCTGACCTTGATTAGTAAATGGTCAAGTTACCATCTAGTTTAAAGTGTTCATTAAATAAAATTGTTTTAGATGAATATTCATAGTTATTCCTTTCCAGTACTTTAAATGACCTACTGGCACACCCACTTCCCTACCTCTCTGAATATGCTTCTTTGAAGATAGGAAAATCAGCACTTTCTGGATGATACTCATTAATTCAGCGGTCAACGATCAGAGACCCAGTTTTCCTTATCTCTTGATCACTTCCTCGTTTTCCTAATTCACAAGGCTCCACAAA